>NC_057800.1:213302333-213514829 GCF_018294505.1 Triticum aestivum
AGGGGCTCACAGAGGACTCGGTGGTGAGCTTGGGGGAGCAAGACAGCGTCGAACGACGACGAATCGAAGCAGCGAGGAGTGGTGTCCGAAGGTTGAAGAAAGCCTCGATCCAATCGATGTGGTGATGCTCTGCTCGGGATCCTCCCTGTACACGAGGTAGAAGTTGCCGGCGGAGCTCCTCGACATGGAGATGCGGCGAGGAAGAGCCGGTGGCCACGACGGCGAGGCTGTCCGAGGCAACGGTGATTCAGGCACGACAGGGAGGGCGAGGGGGAGAGATGGGGGCGCGAGGGAGAAGGGGCCTAGGGTTCCGGGGCATGGATGCACTTGTAGGTCGACGGGGGCGACGGGGGATGGCCGTGGATGGCCGACGCGTGGAGCATCGGTGGCGCCAACGCGCGCGCTGCGTCCACCGTGCGCCTAGTGAATAGGGGAAGGAGATGATGCGGTGGTGGGCTGGGCCGCAGGATACTGGGCTGGCAGGCCTAAGTGCACAGTGCACTTAGGCCTGTTTCATTTCTTTCTCTTTCTTTCTATTATTTTCTTTTGTTTATTTTGTTTCCTTTCTACTTTCTATTTATGTTAGTTTTGATAATATACAAAAATGGCACCTAAAATAGGGTTTCAAATAATTCCTTTTCTACAAAAAGTTTGGTGATTTAATTATTTAGTTTGCATTCTTTTATAATCTAAAAAGGTATTTAAGTAATTGTTTTGGTCCTTGTTTTAATTATTTCAGGGCAATGCAATACTTTATAAAATGTGGTTTCTTCACCAATATTTATTATGGATTATTTGCCACATTTCGAACACTTTAGTTTTCATGTTTGAAAAGTTTTATAGTTTAACTTTAATTCAAATTTGAATTTGAATCAGTTTTGATCTAACGTGAGATTAACAATAGTAACTGAGGTGACGTGGCATCATTAGCATGGAATTACTGTAGCTTAATTATTTGGGCGTCACAATTCTCCTCCACTACAAGAAATCTTGTCCCGAGATTTAAGAGGTTGTGTAGGGGGGGGGGAGTTTTGGTTACGAAATTCTAACGAGTCTTCTCGGTCTTGGTTGCTCTTCTAGAAGAAGTTGATCCATAGCATTGATGTCATCATTTCTTGGTATCAATGCCTCATAATGCAGTTGTCGTTCTTCCTTATGAACCTTCACCATACTTACGAAAAGACAAGGGGCAACTTCGGAAGAACAATCCTCTACAAGGTTGTCTACCTAGTAGATAACATTAGGGAAGGTGGCGGAAAGTAACTCTTGAATTGAATCTTAAGAAATTATCGAGAGTAAAGTAAGAAGGTAGCATGGGAAGTTTCAAGCAGGCAGACAATCGTTCAATGCCTAACCAGAAGGTGAAAGGGTTTTAGGGCAACGAGAATAAGTATTGCGTCTAATACCAGAATAGATCACTAGGAATGTGGCTTGTGAATTGCATACGAAGCCAAGCGCGGGGATTTACTTTGGAAACAGGGTGTACATGAGAGTTAGGTTTCGATCCAGGGACCTGTGGGTTATGGGCCCACCATGAGAGTTAACGGTAGGAAGGGTGGTGACGTCTTGTATGACCATGTAGGCAAGACATGTCGGCGGATAGCCTGTCAGTTATGTCGGCAACAACGTCGGTACCAAGGGTGAGGGACAAAGATAACTGTTTCCCGCTCGTTGAACAAGGTGGACCAATAGGCAAAGTTCTCGTCCAGCGGTGGTTACCGGAATGTCATCAACAAAAGTATTAGGGTCTTGCTAACAGAGTTGTACAACCGAGGTGTTTCCATAAGCAGTGAATTATTACTGCTTAGCTCATATAGATCACAAGAAACGTTAACCCAACAAATGAAAAGGAAAATATGATTATCGGATTAAACAGAACAGTGGAAAGGAAAATGTGTTTAAACACATATTTTAGGGGTATATCCTTCCCAAGGACAAGCAGAGCATGATATCCATGATAGGATATAACATAGAAAACCCTTTAGGAAAGGGGAGAGAAATATCATGACATTACCCATACAACGGTGTTTGGGGTAAGTGAGCAAGAAATATTTAGCATTGGGCTTCAAATGATTTTATTAAAAATCGGAGTACCACAGGCATGCTTCGAGATAGCATTGACATGGCCATCAAGTAAGGGTTAGAATTTGGACGCACAAAGGATCCATCAGGAACAACTTATAGAATAAGTCTTATGATTTCCTCATGGAAGAATTGCTAACCTTGCTAAAAAGGAAACTATAATAGTAGGTCATCTGGCCAGGTGTGCTGGGCATGACATCACCTTACCGGGTCATGAAAGAACATTGTTATTACCCTTGGAAATATATTCCAACCACCATATCTGTCCGAGATTCGGAACTGGTCGGTGTTAGGATGCCTCAGACTGAGGGTGCCTGAGAAGAATAGGTGTAACACACATTGACGAGATGACATTGTAAGATTCTTGGAAATGAACTATGGAAGCGAGTTTCGAAACAAGAGTTCATCATTAAACCAAGGAGAAGATGAGGAGGTGGCTGATGGCTCAACGACCATTCCTCCAGATTTCCAAAAAGGTGGGTTTCCACAATCATGTGAACAAGGAGATGACATTTGTCAGATCAAATGATATAATGAGGTATGCTGGAGGAAAAACATACATAATTAATCATTTGATTGAAAGGTGCTCCCGAAATATGGGCTGGGTTGCACGATCTATGTTAGAATGGTGACTCGATAACGAAACTATCGGCCATTCACTTTGGAACGATAGGGTTGCTAGAGATATTAAATTCTCACAACAGATTTCACTCAACACGGGGGCAAGAAAGAATGGTGATGGCGAGAAGCCTCACTGCATCAAGAATTTCTCAAGAGGTGGTGAAATTCTCACGACATTCTTAACATAACATATGGTAATACTCCAAGGTAAAGAACAAATGCTGGATAGAAGGATATCAAGGTATAACACGAAACACGAACAAGTTTGTGTTGAACGGAAGGCAGTAAATTGGTCGATGATAACACAAATCATTGAGGGCAAGGATGGTATTTCTCATCATGAATTCAATTGATATTCTGGAAGAGCTCAGAATGCTGAGGATGATCATGACAAATTTTGTCGAGAGGCTCCATGATGAAGCAATTGAACAACGGCTACATCAAGAACATGACTAATGCAGAGACAAAGATTATTGGAACCATGAATACGACACCAACTCGGAATCAAGCTTGTTGTTCGAGGTGAAACAACAAGACAAGGAAGATCGACTTAAGCTTAGCTCATCGCCGAAAGTGGTGCTCCAGAAATAAGGACCAGGTAGCACAGTTAAAATCAGCACGATACTGATATAGCCGATCAGGCTTGGGATGGCGTGATCGAGTACAAACTCACAAGTAAAGAAGATTACTAAGAGTTTTTGAACCGTAGTGTAGACTCGGTTCAGTTATCGGTGTCTTTGAGTGTTTAATAACTCATAGTCCATTAAAAATAGTAATCAGTGAGAATGTAGTACTTGATGAAGAACTCACAAGAAGTTATGCAGTTCAAAGATAATCTCGAGATACCAGAGGGTAATACTCGAGAGTAGATCAAGTAGAGGTTGGACTGGTGTATTGACTTGCAAAATACAAGTGCTTTAACTTGTCCAAGAAATGGGATCAAAGAGAAAATATGGTCGGATCCACGATTGCATGGGATCAATTCACAGATACCAAATGCTATAATATCAACGAAATAGTTATTATTACCAGAAGCTTCTATGGTAGGATCTACATTGTGTCCATGGGCATGAACACAAGTTCAAGGTCGACTCCCACTTCTTCAATGTATAACCTTCCATTCACCTCTCGCCTTTTGAAAATGTCATTAGTTGTTGAAAGTTTTACCTGGTGCAATACCAGATAAGTATGACCCATGAAATCTTTCGGGTTCACATAGATTAAGGAAGGCATAGGTTCAACCCATCGGGGCATCATAGAAACATATACCACAAACTTCAGGAGTAAATAATACAAGCTCAGGAGCAGAGCATGGGTGACAAAAGCAGGGGATACAATTTACCAAAGGTATAATGTATCCGAAGAAAAGCTCACAATGTTTAATGAATATGAAGGACGGTGTCGAACAAAATCCAACAAAGGATCTGGTGGTCCTCAAGGGATCTGATGTGAGCATCGGTACTCAACCAGAGGAAGAAGGAATGCATTGAGATCAGTTTATAGAAACAACTGACTAACTCAAAGTTCAAATGCAAAGGAATTATCAATTCCAAGACAAGGGATCAGAAGCAATGCTCTAATTAGGGATGGATAAGTTGAATAGACTTAGGGGTATAATCTATGGAAAAATTTGATTGGTCGAGATCCAGCTCATGTTTAAAATGACGTCTGAGTCGGAAGGATAAATTCTAGGGAACAACTGATGATTGTGTGCATTCACATACATGTTGAATCAAAAGGATCAGAATGACAATCACAAAGGTTTTTAAAGTAAATTGCTAGACCAATGGAATTAACCGGAATGCAAGTATGCAAGAATTCCAAGAATAACAGGCTGTTGAGGATTTTCGAAAGATCAAATAGTAATTCGAAGTCTTTTGCGGAACACAAGAACAACTGGGAGTGAGTGGATACTTGCTAATTCCGAGGAATTATCCATAGGGGAATTTCTGTGGCAAGGAACTGCAAGGCAGTGGTACAAGGGATTCTTAAACGTCGGAGAGCAATTCGATGCATCTTGTAACAACAAGAGAATCTCAGAGTAATTGTATGAACAACAAGTGTATGTTGTTATCCATATGGATATATTGGTAGTAGGGAATTGAAAAGGCAGAGGTCACAAGGGTCTCGGGAATGATCGAAGAGTATCTTCAAAATCTTCTGGTGCAGTGGGCGATCATCTGTGATAAGGGGCTCTCTGGGAGAAGTAGTTATGAGAACCTAGAGTCAGATTTAGTAAAATCATTTAAGCCGAATAGAAGAGAGATCAGAGTCCCAGAGTATAGACGAGAAGTAAAAGATCCTAATACCACCCAAATGGCGACGTGGGCCCGTAAGAGACACAACCATGTTAGTAAAAAGTTTTGTAATGTCTAGACTCGACTTCGGCCAAGGAGTGTGGAAGGGGGATTCCTACAAGCAGTCGGCTCTGATACCAACTTGTGACGCCCCCGACTTGACCGTACACTAATCATACACGCAAACGTGTACGATCAAGATCAGGGACTCACGGGAAGATATCACAACACAACTCTAAAAATAAAATAAGTCATACAAGCATCATATTACAAGCCAGGGGCCTGGAGGGCTCGAATACAAGAGCTCGATCATAGACGAGTCAGCGGAAGCAACAATATCTGAGTACAGACATAAGTTAAACAAGTTTGCCTTAAGAAGGCTAGCGCAAACTGGGTTACAGATCGAAAGAGGCGCATGCCTCCTGCGTGGGATCCTCCTAATCTACTCCTGGTCGTCGTCAGCGGCCTGCACGTAGTAGTAGGCATCTCCCGAGTAGTAGCAGTCGTCATCGACAATGGCGTCTGGCTCCTGGACTCCAACATCTGGTCGCAGCAATCGGGTATAGGAAAGGGGGGGAAAGGGGGAGCAAAGCAACCGTGAGTACTCATCCAAAGTACTCGCAAGCAAGGAGCTACACTACATATGTATGCATTGGTATCAAATGGAAAATGGGTAACATATGTGGACTGAACTGCAGAATGCCAGAATAAGAGGGGGATAGCTAGTCCTATCGAAGACTACGCTTCTGATAACCTCCATCTTGCAGCAGAAGAAGAGAGTAGATGGTAAGTTCACCAAGTAGCAACGCATAACATAATCCTAACCGATGACCCTCCCCTCGTCGCCCTGTGAGAGAGCAATCACCGGTTGTATCTGGCACTTGGAAGGGTGTGTTTTATTAAGTATCCGGTTCTAGTTGTCATAAGGTCAAGGTACAACTCCAAGTCGTCCTGTTACCAAAGATCACGACTATTCGAATAGATTAACTTCCCTGCAGGGGTGCACCGCATTTCCCAACACGCTCGATTCCCATTGTCCGGACACACTTTCCTGGGTCATGCCCGACCTCGGAAGATCAACACATCGCAGCCCCACCTAGGCACAACAGTGAGGTCAGCATGCCGGTATAAATCATATGGTGCAGGGGTCTGGGCCCATCACCCATTGCACACCTGCACGTTGCGAGGGCGGCCGGAGAGCAGACCTAGAAACCTCCATTACAAAGGAAGTTACTTTACGCCGTCCAACCCAGCGCGCGCCGCTCAGTCGCTGACGTCCCGAAGGCTTCGACTGATACCACGACGTCGAGTGCCCATAACTGTTCCCGCGTAGTTGGTTAGTGCGTATAGGCCAGTAGCCAGATTCAGATCAAATACCCAGATCTCATTAAGCATGTTATTTTGAAGTAATCGCGAATGCCGACCAGGGCCAGGCCCACCTCTCACCTAGGTGGTCTCCGCGTGCCCTGTCACTCTGCCTCAAAGTAACAGTCGGGGGCCGTCGGGAACCCAGGCCCACCACTACCTGGGTGGAACCACCTGCCCCTTCAACCCCAAACATCAGAATCACTTGCGGGTACTCAATGAGCCGACCCGACTTTAGTCACAACAGTTATATGTATAAATTATATAATATATACCCGTGATCACCCCCCGAGTGATCACGGCCCGGTAGTACAGCATGGCAGACATACAAGAATGTAGGGCCACTGATGATAAATTAGCATCCTACACTAAGCATTTAGGATTGCAGGTAATGTATCAACAGTTGTAGCAACAATGACAGGCTATGCATCAGAATAGGATTAACGGAAAGCAGCAACATGCTACACTACTCTAATGCAAGCACTAGAGAGAAGAATAGGCGATATCGGGTGATCAAGGGGGGGGGGGGCTTGCCTGGTTTCTCTGGCAAGAAGGAGGGGTCATCTTCAATGTAGTCGAAGACACGGACATCAGCAGCAGTCTCGAAGTCTACCAGAAAGAAGTAACGAAGGGCCACTAGAGTGCACACAATAGGGCCACCAGAGGCTGATAGTGGGCCCCGTTGACCAGGTCAACTATTGACCAGTTGACTGGTCAACTTGGCAGGGGACCCACATGTCAGTTTCTATTAGTGTTAACTGATTAAACAATTAGGTAATTAGACAAATTAATTAAGTTAATTTAATTATTTATTTAATTAATTTTTCCATTTCTTTTTTAAAACTTTAACAGGGGGTGTGAGGCCCCACGTGTCAGTGTCACAGGGGGTGGGGGGGGGGGTTAATGCTTAAAGTAAAATGGGGTTAGCCCCGCTAAGCTGAAGAGGGGATCGATCGGGCACGGCCAACAGAGGCCACGGCCAGGGGCTGGGCGTGGCGCCGCCGGCCAGCAGGGGCTGCGGCGGGGGCGGGGGGGGGGGACGCCTAGGCGAGCGCAGGCGGGGGCGGGCCGCGGCCGAGCGTGACATGGGGAGGTGCGGAGCGTGGCCAAGTGGAAGGCAACGACGACGGACAACAGGGGGAGGCGGAGAGGCTCCGGCCGGCTCCGGCGACTGTTGGGGCGTAGGCGGGCGCGTTGGTGGGCCCTTGGTGTGGCGCTTCGGTTGGGGGTTCGCCGCAGGAGTGGAGGTGACCGGTGGCTACGCCGGCATCGGGGAAAACAGCAGCGGGGTTCGGTTGGCAGCGGGCATGGCGACAGCGAGCGCGGGTGTCACAGCCCCAGTTCAGCCCTTGCTTGACTTTGCTTGTTTAAATTCCAAAGAAATTTGAAATGGGGATTGTTGAAACCCTAGCACCAAATGAAATTTAACTAGGTTCAATAAAAATATTTTCAATAACCCAGAATGCCCTTTGGAAATGTTCTTGATTTCTGTTAAAGGTCAAAACCTCTTCCAAAAATGATGAACATATTTATAGGCTATTCCTGGATTTTTGAATCAAATCTTAAGCTATTTGACTTTGGGCATTTAAACACTATTAATAATTTAAATGCTCAAATAATGTTGGAACTATTTTTGGGCCACTGAAATAATTCAGCAAGTGCCCATAAATATTTTCAGGATTTTAGGAAATGCCTTGGTATTTTTCCTAAGCTCAAAACAGAGGCAAATAAATAGAAAAACAAAAACAGAAAGCAAAGAGAGAGAAAGAATTACCTGGTCCACTTACCTGGCGGCCCAGCACCGGCCCAGCACTGTAGCTGGTGGCCCAGCCCACCAGTTGACGCCAGTCGTCGTCCTCCAGGCGCTAGGAGGACGAGATGCACGGCGCCCGCGCACGCGCCACGCACCTACCTGCCTGCCTGCTGCCTCCCCGCCAGCGCGATGCCACGAGTTCTCTCCGTGGTGCCGTCTGGATCGAGTCCCCCCTCTCTTTCGCTCTTTCTCTCTCTCTCTCTCCTTCGCTCTCTCTCTCTCTCTCATGGCCGAGCATGGCCGTCGCCGCCGCTCAATGTTGCCACGGCCACTGGCCCTCCCTCGCCCATCCAACGTGATTGAGAGCTCCGCCACGCCGTCCCCGCCAACTCCACCGAGCCACGTGAGCTGGGAAGCACCGCAACCCCCTCGATGTCGTCATCTTCTACCTCGGGCCACCGAGATGGCTGGCTCCGATTCGCGCCAAACGGGTCGTCCCCAGCCCCGCCGTCTGCACCCTTCACCTCGCCGTGAGCCCTGGTCCCTTTCCCCCTTCTTTCCTTGTCGTCTGCGTGTCGTAACACAGTACCCTACGAGCTCCCGCGCCACCGTCCGCCATGGCCGGTAGGCCTGTGCTCCTGAGCTCTTCCGCTCACAGCCCAGCATAGCAACGCGCTCAGCGCGTCTCCAGGAGCTCAAAACACCCAACCGCTGCTCCCAACGTGCTCTGTGGCGTCGACTCGGTCGATGCCCGAACTCGGGCCGCCGCAAAAGCTGCCACTGCCGTCGATTTAGTCCACTCCGGCGCGAGCCATTGCCTCCTTTAGATGCGCGAGACTTCCAGCTTTCCGTAGCCGCAAACCGCGTCCAAAACCGAGCTCTGTGGAGTTTTTCCGAAGCCCGCGGCCACCGCTGACCTCACCGGCGGCTAGACGCCTGCAAGTTTGACCGCAGACCGTTGACTCGGTGGGCCCAGGTTGACCCCCTGGGTCACTGACGTGTGGGCCCCAGGCCACTAACTAAACCAGGATTAGTATTAGTTTAACGCTAACTAAATGTAGTTAGTTAACTAACCACTGACCAGTGGTCCCACTGGTCAGGGTTGAACTAGACCGCGCCCATTGACCGCTGACATCACAATGACGTCATGCTGACGTAGTAACTCATTTTCTGGATTTATTCTTATATAGGAAATTCCAGAAAATGTTGCAAACTTCAAAAATTCATAGTAATTCAACCGTAACTCCAAATCAAACAAGTTATATATGAAAAATTATCAGAAAAAATCAATCTATCCATCTGTACTGGTTTCATGCATGCCAGAACACTTTAACCTTGCTGATTAGGTGAATCAAGTTAATGCACTAATATGACTTCATGAAATGGGTTTGCATTTGAATCTTTGGTTCAAATGGACTCATTCCAATCTGTTCTAGCTTGCATTAGCCCAAAACACATTCATATTGCCATGTCATCGCATGTATCATATTGTTGCATTGCATTGATTTATGTTCCCTCTTGTTTGCCGGTAATTGTCCCCTCTCGATAGACATGGTTCTTACGATGAGTTCGATGACACCGATGAAGAGTTTTATTATCTTCAGAAGTGCCAGGCAAGCAAAACCCCCTTGTTCATTCCGATACAATCCCACTCTCTCGCTCCTGCTCTCTTTTACTGCATTAGGACAACAACGATTCAACTATTACATGTTGCGGTTGTTGAACCCCTTTCCTCTGCATGACCTGTCATTGCCACAGTAAATAGATGAAACCCACTAGCATGAGTAGGAGTTGTTTGAGCCCTGATGTGCCTACTCATTCATGCTTGTTTGTCATGCCTGCTATTGCATAAAGTTGTGTCAGGTCTGATTCATCGGGAATGAATCGGAGGTGTGTGAACATGTCCTACTGTGTGTGAGCTAAGTGTGTGAACACGTTTTGGTAAAAGTAGTGGTGAGAGGCCATGTAGGAGTACATGGTGGGTTGTCTCATTGAAACCGTCCTCAGGAACTGAGTTCTGTGTCTGTGATCCATGAACAACTACTACCACTCATTGGGATCCTTAATTGACCCTCTCGGCTTGTTAATCACCCTAGTACTCTGTCCAGGAGTTGCAACTAGTTTCTGGTGTTTGTAGGTTATGTGTTGGCGGCCGTGCGTAGCGCTGACCCCAGGGGTGGGCTATGTTGCGGTAGATATACCGTGGCACGGTGTACCGGGCGCCCGTTTGGTGTCTCAGGAACCCTGTTCACATCGTTCAGGGCCGTATGTGGAAACCTCGGCCGGACTCCATGCGGATGGAACCTGGATAGGCGATAAACCTGGACTAGAGACTTAAGTGTTTAGGTAGGCCGTGGCCGACACCCTCGTTGGGCTTCCGCTTGAAGGTTGCCGAGTACATGTCGTGTAAACGATGGTAAGTGGTAGGAGCGTGTGTGAAGAAGTACACCCCTGCAGGGTTATCATTATCTATTCGAATAGCCGGATTCCTCGGATATGGAAACTTGGACCCCTTGCATAGTTCATAGACAAGTGAAAGTGGATACCCTAAAACTCGCAAGATAAGCGTGAGTGCTATGGATGGCCTTCTCGTAGGGAGACGGGAGCGGATCCATAGTGGTGTATTGAATGGTGAATATGTGGACTCGTGTGCGCCACCTCAAAAGAGTTGCTTGCAGTCGTAGTTCAGGTTAGCCACTGAGTCAAAGCTGGCTTGCTGTAGTTAAACTCCACCACCCCCCTTGTTGATACCGATGCATATGTAGCTAGTTCTGATGTAAGTCTTGCTGAGTACCTTTGTACTCATGTTTGCTTAATTTATGTTTTGCAGAGAGAGACTTCAGTCTCGCTAGTAGTTCCGCGTGGACTTCGACGTTTCGCTTGATACCTCAGCTACGATCTTGTGCCCTCGGCATGATCTGGTAGATAGTCATGCTTCTTAGCCTTTTTCCATTTGTAGATGTCTGTACTCAGACATGTTAAGCTTCCGCATGTGCTTGATTTGTATGCTATGATTGTTGGGTCATGAGACCCATGTTTGTAATATCTCGCTCCTCGGAGCCTAAGGAATAAATACTTGAGTTGTAGAGTTATGTTGTGATGCCATGTTGTATTTACACATATCGAGCATATTGTGTGTATGATTGAAATGCTTGGTATGTGTGGGATCCGACAATCTAGTTGTTTATCCTTGGCAGCCTCTCTTATGGGGAAATGTAGTCTAGTGCTTCCATGAGCCATAGTAGTCCGCTACAGCCCGGTTCACCGGAGTCCTGCTAGCCCAGCACTACTGCTCAGGACACTTGACTGGCCGGCATGTGTTTCACTTCATTCCTGTGTCTATCCCTTTGGGGAAATGTCACGCGGTGACATCCGGAGTCCTGCCTAGCCTGCTACAGCCCGGGTTCCCGGAGTCCTGTTAGCCCAGTGCTACAGCTCGGATTCACACGCTGCTGACCGACATGCTCGATGTGATTCATGTATGCCTGTCCCCATAGGTTGGTGCCGCTTTGGGTTCACGACTAGCCATGTCGGCCCGGGTTCTCTGTCATGTGGATGCTAGCGACACTATCATATACGTGAGCCAAAAGGCGCAAATGGTCCCGAGCCATGGTAAGGAAACACCCGTGGGGATACCGTGCGTGAGGCCGCAAAGTGATATGAGGTGTTACCGGCTAGATCGATGTGACTTGGAATCGGGGTCCTGACAGCGTTGGTATCAGAGCCTGACTGCCTGTAGGATTACCAAGCCAAGCTGGTCGAAGTTATGTCTAGAAATGATTTAGTTATGTAAGGGAATTGATTGTGGAAGGGAACGTAAGGCTCTTTTTACCCCTTTACCTCATGACCTTCTGATCTGAGTCAACCTATTCTTTTCTACGGGGATTAAGAACTAGGCCTTCTCATCTATCTATCAAGATGACGAGTTACTATGGTAGAGACTTATAGGATTGTTGAATTCAAGCCCAGTTTAGTTTCTACTACTTTTGGTATGTTGTCAGTTGAATCAGACCCTTGATATGATGATGTTAAGTGGTTACGCCACTATTTTGCAGGATGTCTCAAATCTTTTTGAGCATTTATAGCCGTTATGCTGTCCGAGTCATTCCAGGTTTCTAAATAGTCTGATGCATTTGCAAACCCCTTCCTCCTGTTCCTGATGTCCATTTCGGCCAGATTAATCACACTAATCGGTGAGTTGAGGTACTCTGTTGTCTCGACATATATGTTGGAGCTATTATTATGACCCTAGGTGTTTTCGGGAGTCACCTAGTAATCTAGCCATGTTTTGTGTTACTGGTGTGATAATTCTGGCCACCATTCTCGAAAGCATTCCGTGATGCCATTAGTAGTAGGTATTCTACTCCTGGGTTTTCGACCCCGTGATTCACCCTACTTCGTGTTGATAGTGTTGCTCGTACCTTTAGAATATTAGTAACCTTTGCGATAGCCCTCGAGGTCCGTGGTATTTCCTTCTTCCAAATACCATGAACCATCCTTGGCAGAAATTCGTTTGAATCAAAAGATCACAACCAGGGTGCTCTTGAGGAGTACTCCATTCATATTGTGATTCTGCCAGTTCTTCCTTTCTGCATGGGTTATCCGGAAGAAATATGTTGAACTCGTTCGACATGCTAATCTATGCATCCACAACTCAGAAAGTTATATATTCCTTGAGTTGTCCCTCTTTAGTTGTTTTCTGACCTTCGTCTATCAATTGATAGTCAGGAGTAGATGTGCATTCATTTTCATCGTCGCCTTTTACTCTTGTGGCCGTCAGGCCATTCTATTTCAGAATGACTAGGAGAAACAAACTCCAGTACCTCAACCATATCTAGGATTGGGTCAAAGTAGTTGTATTTCGCAGATCAAAATGCCAATCCAGCTTTTGATTCTGTTCTACCCTGAAGTATCACCGTCTTATGTCAAGGATGTCATGGGAATCGCATACCATCTTATGAATTCTTGATATAGTGATACTTCTCGCCATCATTATTCACTCCTCGGTGTCGTGTTGTCGCAACCAGAATGCCGACAAGTGAATCGTGATGTGTGAAATCAATACTCCTAGCAACTGTGTTGCTTGGTAGTTAATGGACACTATTCCCATTCTTAGCATGTTGGTTATTAAATCATCATCCTAAGATTGATCGTGCTACCTAGTCCTCATTCTGGTGCACTCTTCGATCAATGAGTTAGTATTATTCAATCCCTTGATTATTTGATCATATCGTCTTGCCCTGAAAAGCAAGATTGTTCTCGAGCTTAATAACATATCGGTGGTTCGTGATTTTCCGAATATCTTCTCAGAAGTATCACCAGGTTGATCCCTGACCATTATGTTGAGCTCGTGATCAAGTTGGTTTCCTGTAAACCACCCATTCTCCAAGAATCTGTGTGGGATACCCCTGAGCTAGTTGGTTAAGCCAAACAACAACTTGGAGAGTTGGGAGATAAAAGCTTGTCTGACTTAGTTCATGCTAAGGGATATCTTTGTGTGTGTGTGTTGAAGAAAGATGATATCTCCGTTGATTGGTCCTCGTGATCAGTTGTTGGATCTATTGCCTTGTCAAAACTTTGACTTGAGTATGGGCTATCATCAAGTCAAATCGGAACCAACAATGTTCACAATGTTGTCTTACTCATGGATGATCCCTCGAGCATACACCATTACATCTTTTGGTCTGACCAATGCTATCACCGAGTTCACATGATGGTGGAAGTCCAGTGATATGGAAATTCCGATGAGTTGCTGTTGAGCACATCAGCAGCATTTTGTCTCCCCCATGATTCGTGTTAAACATTAAGATAGTGTTGGAAACTTTGTAAACAATGCCTTCATGTTCCGTTCATGAAGCATATGCTTGGATGGAAGAAGTGACTTCCTCGAATTCATGTGCATTTGGTGTAAGTTGCCTCCATGAATTTGAGAAAGGTTTGTTTTGTTTCCTCTGGAATCATCCCAAGTTAGTCACGCATATGTGCGAAGTACTCTATGGTTTGATAGGTTGGCCGCCTCCATTCTGTATCTGTTCCTAGCACACCAAGCCACTGATTGATTTGTTCAAGGAGAAGAAGTTCTTTCTTAGGATCCGGACTTATGAAAGGACTTCGTTATCCTCGTTGATGGTTCCCAACCAGGACTCGGTAGTGTTTTGTTGTAAGACTACTATGTGGTCATGTTTGTCTGGGACAACGTGTTCACATGCTTGTAGCAGAACCCGCTCATGTTTTGGAGCTTGCTACCAAGTTCATCTCCCGAGAATCTCGCAACGCCATCTCGTTGGTTTGTGTTGCAAACTTTCCTTTTCCGGACATGCTGTCTGGAATACCCTGTTACCAACCAGATCTGAATCTCAGGCAGGTATGATGGTTGGAACTATTCCAAGATCTATGATGTAGGTTCCGGCAAGGTTGATGCTCTGGCCGACACACCTAGCCGGAAGATCTATCATTGTAGTATCTTAATTGATCTATTTGACCATCTTCTCCATGAGGATTTTGTGTGACTTATTCTAGAAGTTGCTCCTTAGGGTTCCTTGTGCTCTTAGTCTCTTCGATTTCACCTTGACGAATCAAACAGTGGAATCACCCTCGACTGTTGAGTTCTCCTCAGTTACTAGAATCATTCCCAGCATTAGCATTTTGTTCCTAGCTTGCACCGCCATTGTGCCAATCCCCCTTGGGTTGCCCTTCTCGGTAGTTGCTGTCCATTATCATCTTCAAAAGTGGACCTTTCATGGTCCCATCCATTTCCGGTGATAAGCAAGAGTCATCCATTGCATTGTCTTCAACAAGGTAGTCCACATCATCCATTCTGGTATCGGTATGACATTCCTTCGAACTCCTTCAAACGAACGTTTGTAAATTTCCTTAGGCTGGCAAGAAGAGTTCCAATGATTTCCGTATCAAAAGTAATTATTTTTGCCACTTAAGGGAATAATTCTACGAGTCACTTCTCTAAGATGTCTCGTTATGGTATTATGATAACTCAACTCCTCCCTACGTTGACAACCGTTCACCACCTTCTTTAGTGTGGAACTTCTGCCTACCTAGTGAATCTTCGTCATCTGTTTCACTACATCCCTCTGGATGTATGCTCCGTGTCTCATCTCGAGAGATGTTTTCAATGTCTCACTCCATGAGTTGATCCTGAGTTGTTCGATCTTCAAGAAGATCGATCCTTCTAGAGTTTTCCTTTTCCTCTTGGTGTCATGTTTGTTGGAGTTCTCAGAGCAAGACATTGAGACAAGGATGATGATCGAATCAACGTTCTTATGAAGTGCAAGTTGGATCGAGAAGATCATGATAGTTTGTGACCTCCTTTCTTCTTACGTCACGACTTGAATCTCGGGACGAGATTCTTGTTTAGTGGGGGTGAGCTGTCACAGCCCCAGTTCAGCCCTTGCTTGACTTTGCTTGTTCACCATGCCATCATGTTTAAATTCCAAAGAAATTTGAAATGGGGATTGTTGAAACCCTAGCACCAAATGAAATTTAACTAGGTTCAATAAAAATATTTTCAATAACCCAGAATGCCCTTTGGAAATGTTCATGATTTCTGTTAAAGGTGAAAACCTCTTCCAAAAATGATGAACATATTTATAGGCTATTCCTGGATTTTTGAATCAAATCTTAAGCTATTTGACTTTGGGCATTTAAACACTATTAATAATTTAAATGCTCAAATAATGTTGGAACTATTTTTGGGCCACTGAAATAATTCAGCAAGTGCCCATGAATATTTTCAGGATTTTAGGAAATGCCTTGGTATTTTTCCTAAGCTCAAAACAGAGGCAATTAAATAGAAAAACAAAAACAGAAAGCAAAGAGAGAGAAAGAATTACCTGGTCCACTTACCTGGCGGCCCAGCACCGGCCCAGCACTGTAGCTGGTGGCCCAGCCCACCAGTTGACGCCAGTCGTCGTCCTCCAGGCGCTAGGAGGACGAGATGCACGGCGCCCGCGCACGCGCCACGCACCTGCCCGCCTGCCTGCTGCCTCCCCGCCAGCGCGACGCCGCGAGTTCTCTCCGTGGTGCCGTCTGGATCGAGTCCCCCCTCTCTTTCGCTCTCTCTCTCTCTCTCTCTCTCTCCTTCGCTCTCTCTCTCTCTCATGGCCGAGCATGGCCGTCGCCTCCGCTCAATGTTGCCACGGCCACTGGCCCTCCCTCTCCCATCCAACGTGATTGAGAGCTCCGCCACGCCGTCCTCGCCAACTCCACCGAGCCACGTGAGCTGGGAAGCACCGCAACCCCCTTGATGTCGTCGTCTTCTACCTCGGGCCACCGAGATGGCCGGCTCCGATTCGCGCCAAACGGGTCGTCCCCAGCCCCGCCGTCTGCACCCTTCACCTCGCCGTGAGCCCTGGTCCCTTTCCCCCTTCTTTCCTTGTCGTCTGCGTGTCGTAACACAGTACCCTACGAGCTCCCGCGCCGCCGTCCGCCATGGCCGGTAGGCCCGTGCTCCTGAGCTCTTCCGCTCACAGCCCAGCATAGCAACGCGCTCAGCGCGTCTCCAGGAGCTCAAAACACCCAACCGCTGCTCCCAACGTGCTCTGTGGCGTCGACTCGGTGGATGCCTGAACTCGGGCCGCCGCAAAAGCTGCCACTGTCGTCGATTTAGTCCACTCCGGCGCGAGCCGTTGCCTCCTTTAGATGCGCGAGACTTCCAGCTTTCCGTAGCCGCAAACCGCGTCCAAAACCGAGCTCTGTGGAGTTTTTTCGAAGCCCGCGGCCACCGCTGACCTCGCCGGCGGCTAGACGCCGGCAAGTTTGACCGCAGACCGTTGACTCGGTGGGCCCAGGTTGACCCCCTGGGTCACTGACGTGTGGGCCCCAGGCCACTAACTAAACCAGGATTAGTATTAGTTTAACGCTAACTAAATGTAGTTAGTTAACTAACCACTGACCAGTGGGTCCCACTGGTCAGGGTTGAACTGGACCACGCCCATTGACCGCTGACATCACAGTGACGTCATGCTGACGCAGTAACTCATTTTCTGGATTTATTCTTATATAGGAAATTCCAGAAAATGTTGCAAACTTCAAAAATTCATAGTAATTCAACCGTAACTCCAAATCAAACAAGTTATATATGAAAAATTATCAGAAAAAATCAATCTATCCATCTGTACTGGTTTCGTGCATGCCAGAACACTTTAACCTTGCTGATTAGGTGAATCAAGTTAATGCACTAATATGACTTCATGAAATGGGTTTGCATTTGAATCTTTGGTTCAAATGGACTCATTCCAATCTGTTCTAGCTTGCATTAGCCCAAAACACATTCATATTGCCATGTCATCGCATGCATCATATTGTTGCATTGCATTGATTTATGTTCCATCTTGTTTGCCGGTAATTGTCCCCTCTTGATAGACGTGGTTCTTACGATGAGTTCGATGACACCGATGAAGAGTTTTATTATCTTCAGAAGTGCCAGGCAAGCAAAACCCCCTTGTTCATTCCGATACAATCCCACTCTCTCGCTCCTGCTCTCTTTTACTGCATTAGGACAACAACGATTCAACTGTTACATGTTCTGGTAGTTGAACCCCTTTCCTCTGCATGACCTGTCATTGCCACAGTAAATAGATGAAACCCACTAGCATGAGTAGGAGTTGTTTGAGCCCTGATGTGCCTACTCATTCATGCTTGTTTGTCATGCCTGCTATTGCATAAAGTTGTGTCAGGTCTGATTCATCGGGAATGAATCGGAGGTGTGTGAACATGTCCTACTGTGTGTGAGCTAAGTGTGTGAACACGTTTTGGTAAAGGTAGTGGTGAGAGGCCATGTAGGAGTACATGGTGGGTTGTCTCATTGAAACCGTCCACAGGAACTGAGTTCTGTGTCTGTGATCCATGAACAACTACTACCACTCATTGGGATCCTTAATTGACCCTCTCGGCTTGTTAATCACCCTAGTACTCTGTCCAGGAGTTGCAACTAGTTTCTGGTGTTTGTAGGTTATGTGTTGGCATAACCGCATTGAAAGCAATGTCGCAAGTGAGGTAATCATCGCAAACAACCCATGTAGTACAAATAGGGGAAAACATACATAGTTGGCTTACAATCGCCATTTCACACAATTACATGAATAAAGCATTACATCATCCAAATTCAATCAAGGTCCGACTACGGAACCAAAATAAAAGAAGAACCCCAAATGCGACAAGGTCCCCGATCGACCCCAACTGGGCTCCACTACTGATCAACTAGAATGAAACAACACAAAGGACAAGATCTTCATTGAGCTCCTCCTGAGCTTGGTTGTGTCATCTGCACGGACTCATCGGCACCTTCAAGCTGGTTTTGGAAGTATCTGTGAGTCACAGGGACTCAGCAATCTCACACCCTTGCGATCAAGACTATTTAAGCTTATGGGTAAGGTAAAATGTATGAGGTGGAGCTGCAGCAAGCGACTAGCATATATGGTGGCTAACCTATTCGCAAAAGAGAGCGAGAAGAGAAAGCAAAAGCACGGTCGAACAACTATGATCAAGAAGTGATCCTAGAACAACCTACGTCAAGCATAACTCCAACACCGTGTTCACTTCCCAGACTCCACCGGTAAGAGACCATCACGGTTACACACGCGGTTGATGTATTTTAATTAAGGTCAACTTCAGGTTTTCTACAACCGGACATTAACAAATTCCCATCTGCCCATAATCGCGGGCACGGCTTTCGAAAGTTCAAATCCCTGCAGGGGTGTCCCAACTTAGCCCATAACAAGCTCTCACGGTCAACAAAGGATATTCCTTCTAGCGGGAAGACCCGATCAGACTCGGAATCCCAGTTACAAGACATTTTGACAGGGTAAAACTAATCCAGCAACACCGCCCGACTGTGCCGACAAATCCCGATAGGAGCTGCACATATCTCGTTCTCAGGGCACACTCAGATGAGCTCTCCATACAACTAAAACCAAACCTCTAGTTTCCTCGAGGGGGCGCTGCACAGGACTCTAGTTTGGACCAACACTCAGAGGAGCACTGGCCCGGGGGGGGGGGGGGTTAAAATAAGATGACCCTTGAGTCTGCAGAACCCAAGGGAAAGAAAAGGCTAGGAGGCAAATGGTAAAACCAATATTGGGCATTGCTGGAAGAGTTTTTTTCAAGGCTAACTGTCAAGGGGTTCCCGTAATAGCCCAACCGCGTAAGGAACGCAAAATCCGGGAACATAACACCGATATGACGGAAACTAGGGCGGCAAGATTGGAACAAAACACCAGGCATAAGGCCGAGCCTTCCACCCTTTACCAAATATATAGATGCATTAATTAAATAAGAGATATTCTGATATCCCAACAAGTAAACATGTTCCAACAAGGAACAACATCTCCATGTTCCAACAAGGAACAAACTTCAATCTTCACCTACAACTAACAATGCTATAAGAGGGGCTGAGCAAAGCGGTAACATAGCCAATCAACGGTTTGCTAGGACAAGGTGGGTTAGAGGCTTGGTTCAACAATATAGGAGGCATGTTAAGCAAGTGGTAGGTATCGCAGCATAGGCATAGCAAAAGAGCGAGCATCTAGCAAAGCAAAGATAGAAGTGATTTCGAGGGTATGATCATCTTGCCTGAAATCCCGCAAGGAAGAAGAACGAGTCCATGAAGAAGACAAACGGGCGTAGACGAACATGTCCTCACAAACGCGACGTTACCGGAACCAACCCGAAGAAGCAAACACTGGAAAGAAGCACACAACATAGTAAACAAACATCACATAAGCATGGCACGATGCACAAACAAGTATGATGCATGTCTGGTTTAATGAGGCATGGCATGGCAAAGTGCATAAGCAATCCTACAAATTAAGTGGAGCTCAATATGCAACTCCGTTGCATATTGACGAAACACCACATCAATTATTTAGTGCTCTCTCGTTTAGGTACCCAACAAGATTAAATGTTGTTAGCATGGCAAGAGGTGTCACATGATGAAACTATCTAATCTAGGCAAGTTTAAATGAGGCCGGAACAATAAAACAACAATTCCTTCAAATCCCCATATGCATATATTAGGTTTGGTGCTGTTCTGCCCTAAATCAATTTTTATAGTTGTTAAACATGCAAAGTGATGCCACCATGTTCAACTAGGCAAAATTCTACCCCATATACATATAAAGTTTATTACAAACTGAGTTACGGTTATTTAGTTATGAAATAAAACATTTTAGCATGGCATATGGGCAAAATTACACAAACATCCTTTTAAACATTTTAAACATAGATGAAAATGGCATATTATGAAACTAGATGAAATTCTAGTCATTTTACATATAAAGTTTGTTTTAATCCGATGCACGGTTAATGAGTTATTATATGCATGAACTCCAGGGACTTTTCTGAAAAACTGCAGTCTCTGGAATAATTAGAAAATACGTGGATCTGGAAAAAAAGCATGAATGGGCCAAAACAGAGGCTGGCCCAACAAGCAACATGAAAAAAATATCAGGCTGAATCTGGTGGATCTAGGTTGGATGGAAACTGCTCACATTGGGCCCCTTGAGGCCTGCGGTTGGAGAGACTGGGCCGCAGCATCTTGCTGGGCCGCGGGCGGGGCGGATGAGGCACGGAGCGAGGCCGGCCCGTGCGAGCGATGCGGTCAACGGGTGCAAGCAAGGCGCTCGTCTCCCTCGCGACAGAGGCAGCAGAGACATGGCGAAGATGCAACGGACGGGGCAAGGCGGCGCAAAGGAGGGCTGGGGATGGGTGATCCATGGCGGAGGCGGCGAGATCTGGCGGTCCTCGGCCGGATCTGATGCGAAATGGCGGCAGTGGTGGACTCAGGGCGTTCCTGGACGGCGACGCAGCAGAGGAACGACAACCTGGCGCGGTGGCGGAAGCTCCTGCTGCTGCAGCTCCAAGAGAGGAAGAGAGGTCAGGGAGGCAGAGAGAGCTTCAGGGGAGGAGAGAAAAGGGGCAGGGCGGTGAGGATGGCCTGCTGGTTCGTGCGAGGAACAGAGCAACTCCGGCGGAAATCGGACGTGGGGAACGAGGACAGTCGGCGGCGCTGGTGCGAGCTTTGAGGCTAGCAAGGCGTTCGTCTCCTCGAACGCGACGAGGAGGAGGCGGCGCCTATGGTCGAAGACGACAGGGAGAAGCCTGGCTCCATGGGGCTTGAGGACGCTGCTTGAGAGGTGGAGTGTTGGATTGGTGGTGGTTGGCCAATTGGAAAATCAAGGAAGGATTTTGGATTGGGAGGGGATCCCGATGTGGGAGAGGAGTGGCGGCGGGGAGGGACAAGTTCCTAAATTTTAGGGTTGGGTTAAAATATATATAACATGTGGATATTTGGGTAGGGGCTAATCCGTCCCTCCGATCGTAATCGGACGGTCGGGAAAAATAGGCTAGGGAGCCGAAATAAGAAAATGGTCATATTTTGTAGATGTTTGGGGATGTTTCGGACACAACGGTAGCGATTGTCCGGGTCGGGTCCGGGACAGTTTTCGGACGCGCGCGTGCGAGGAGGGCCACAGGCTGACGAGAGAGGTTAGGTTGGACCTGGCGATAGGTAGTGGACTGTGCAGAAGGGCTCGAGCTGAGAGAAGAGAAGACAGAGAAGCCCGGCGACTGTTTCCGGAGACCGAAAACGTCCGACGTTAGACCGGCTATAATGCCGCTATAGTTTAATGGTTGGGCTATCAAACGAACTCTGAATGCGATGAAACTTGGCAGGTGACCTACTAACACTAAAACAACACCGCATGCCAACTTTCACCCCAATCCGAGAACATTTTCCGGCCACTTATAAAATAATATTTCGGACGTGCCGCGGGCACGTGCACGGGTGTCTGGACTCAGAACGGACAACGGAAGAAACAGGGAGGCCAGAACGGATGCAAGTTTTGAAAACATGATGATGCAATGCACATGATGACATGGCAAGATGCAACACGCAAGCAAATGACATGGCAACGAAGGCGAATAACTGGAAGACACATGGCGCATCGGTCTTGGGGCGTCACAACACTCCACCACTACGAGAGGATCTCGTCCCGAGATCTAGAATGGCACCGGAGGGAAAACAGAAGAGAAAGAGAAGAGGTAAAACTAAGTTGCTTCTTTGACAAACGTGTGAGACCAAAGAACCTTGAAAAGGTTAAGCAAATTTGAGAAAAGAATACAATGGAGATGAATGAATTTGAAAGCACTCCGTTAGAAAGAAGAACAAGAAAGAACCGATACGGGTAGCACTTCGGTTGAAAAGGGATGAAGCCTTGATAAAATGAAAGAGTTTGAGCAAAAGGGACACAACGCTCCGGATAAATGGGATAAGCGAGGAAAAGAATATGAACTTAGACAACGGGATGATGGTTGAAGAAATCAATATCACAATGCCTCCGGAACAGATATGAGAATGGAATTGAATGAACGACGAGAAACAAGATCTTGAGTGGGCACGTTTACAACAAATGGTAGAATGGAGTTGTTGGAAAAACCCACAACGAAAGGATAAGCTTGATATGGTCTTGTGGAGTACATATCAAATTAAGAGGTGACAACCTGGCACTCATGGAAAAAAGAATTGGATTGATAAGAACAAGGGGACGAGAAACTTATTTCACCGGGAGGATAAATGAAGAACTTGGATCATTTATAAGCACCATAAATAGCCACAATCCTTAGGGAAAGTTTTAGGTGAAATATAACCCAATATAACTCCAACAGCAAGATTGATGAATTTAAAATATCTCATTCTTAACAACATGTGAATCATGGAACATGAACTCAAATTATCAAGAATGACATAATACCACCTCTATTGATACGGAAGGAAGAATTGCACTCCGGATTGCAAGATGAAGAATACTTGATCTCCTTAGAAAAGAATCTCGATGAAAACTTCGAGAAGGGATAAAATCCTTGATGAACCATCATGTAGAACCTTCATGAAGAACTCCGGTAACAAAAGGATAACGAGAAAAAAGAGAAGTTGAAAAACACAAGGTGAAGCCTTGCGATGATTTAAATGGAGCTTCGCGACAAGACAAAGTGGAAACTTGGTACCCCAGAAAAGAAAGATGAGCAAAAGAGACCAATAATTTTTCAATGAACCTCCGGAATAAGGAATTGAATCACTTGGAAGAAACAATAATAAGAATTACATTATGCTTATCCTTCACCAATTCAAATTGATGACAAGCAATGGATTTTGGCATACTACTTATTCTCGTAGAAAGGATTAAGATAGATATAGCACAAACTTGGGAAGATCTTCAACGAACCACCGGTAGGGTTGAAACAACGAATAAATTGATATGATAATGAAGGAAGAGAAGTCTTGAACGAACCACCGTAAGAATTAAAATGACCGAAGGAAAGATAAAGGAACACCGGGAAGAATTATGAAATGAACGAGGATACTTGAGAGAATTTAGATACAAGTGAACGAAGGGATCACGAACTGATTAGAGAATATTGAATGATGCACCGGTAAGATTTGGAGAATGATAACTGACAGCTGAGAATGAATAAAACTGAATTGGTGGACTCCGGATAACACACTGAGAAGACTCTTGAATTGCTCCGGATAGGCGAAAATAATTCTCACAATCAAAACAATTATGAGAGGATGGCAGAGAATGGGGCAAGATTTAAAAGAAACTCTTCTTCGGTCTTCAAAATATGAGAATGACGACTGAAACACCACCATGAATTATTGAGGTACTCTGGAATTAAAATTGGAAAGGTTGAACCAATGATAAAAAGAATTTGAAAGATCTTGGCGAAAAACATTTGACTGATGACAGTTCATTCTTACGTCAAACTTCGAAAAGAATTTTACGGATATCTCCGGGAGAATTAGAAGAGTCAGGTAAGATCCTGGGAAAAAACCTGTGGGTTAGGGCCCACTCAAAAGAAACACCGTAGAACGATTTAAAAGAGATATTTCACCAGTTGAAATAAATGGCTTGAATGAGGTAACATCCTCGCAAAAGCTGGAACGAAAGCAGAGTGGAAACACGAATCTCCGAGATATCTTGAGCACTCCGGAACAACTGAATAGCAAGAGTGGATGATTAAGAGGTGCACCGGCATGAGAGAGCATTTGAACCGAGGAAATGATATGATGGACCAAGCTTGAATTGAATCCACCGGAGAAGAAAAAGAATGATGAATGATGAGCTAGAAGCTCCGTTAGTATCTTCATGAGAATCACCGGATACGAACATTGAAGGAAAAGAATGGAGATGCTTCACATCAATAAGATGGATACTCGATTAAGAAATCTGAGTCCTTGAAGAAAAAGGGTGGGAGTGTGGGAAAAACAAAGACAATTTGGAGACGGATGAAACCAACACCGTTGAGAAGAACTGATAATTGATCTTGCGAACGTTGAAGTGATCGGATCCACTTGAAGAGGAACACATCGGTAGAAAAGAATTTTAGATGACAATCTCGATGACCAAGAAGGATTAGTATTCACATAGGAGTATGAGAACACCATTTGGGGAAGGTATGGAATCAACATTTGACTTCGAAGCAACTCGAATACCACAACTCAAAAACAAAACAAAGGATTGGCTTGCAAAATAAGCCAGAACAAACATATGATAGAGATTTCGTCCGAAGTTTTCGTGGTGGGGCCTACACGGGCTCGATCGTATAGCACCATCATGTACAAGGCAGTGCACATGACATACGAAGCGTCCCCAAGTCGGCATAGCCAAGGACTCTTTAAGACACAACGAGACCACTGTAATACCAACCGTGAATAGGCGGACCACTAGACGTCGAACCCCAATTTCATATCATACATCTGTCGGAAAGATTTCCTAAGAGCTACTTGAATTCCCACTTATAAACTCCCGAAACTTTCCGGTTATGCAAGCAGGTGTTGGGGATACAGGGGAAGCGTAATATCTCACCCAAAACTAACAAATCCTACATCCAGTTGTATCCATCCTTCAACACATAACCAATAAACCTTTGGAAATCATCTACCTCAACCTTCGAAAAGCATCCGTTATACAAGTTATGGCAATACTCCCGAACTCCCGCCCCAGTACTGGGTGGCGCCGAGGTTATCTCACCAACAACTACATAAAAGAGATTTTCGATGTCGGTGAAACTAAACTCAGGTATTCCAGAACTGCAACGATAAAATTGTGATGACAACACCTCAGAGCTCAACTCCCCGGGACATTGCCACAACCCCTAAATGTCAGGAGGCACCAAGAACAATGTTCTCGTCACAAATCCATCGGAATGATTCCAAGATACCCGCGTGATCCTAAAATTTTTTCTAGTGAAATTTGAGAAGAGAAGAGTCAAAACTCTACGTCAGGATGCCTTACCAGAGCGATGAAGGGACTGGGGAGTAAAAAGAATTCCTAACTCTCCGATATATAATTCCTAAATGACTCAAAACATTTTTTCTAGACTCAACAACGGCTGCTAAAAACGATCAAGCAGTGGGGGCTCCTAAGGTCAGGGAAGGCTCTGATACCAACTTGTAACGCCCTTGATGCCGCTATATATCCCACGTGTCGAAGCACGACTTAGAGGCATAACCGCATTGAAAGCAATGTCGCAAGTGAGGTAATCTTCGCAAACAACCCATGTAGTACAAATAGGGGAAAAGATACATAGTTGGCTTACAATCGCCACTTCACAAAATTACATGAATAAAGCATTACATCATCCAAATTCAATCAAGTTCCGACTACGGAGCCAAAATAAAAGAAGAACCCCAAATGCGACAAGGTCCCCGATCGACCCCAACTGGGATCCACTACTGATCAACTAGAACGAAACAACACAAAGGACAAGATCTTCATTGAGCTCCTCCTGAGCTTGGTTGCGTCATCTGCATGGACTCATCGGCACTTGCAAGCTGGTTTTGGAAGTATCTGTGAGTCACAGGGACTCAGCAATCTCACACCCTTGCTATCA
The DNA here is from genome assembly GCF_018294505.1 of Triticum aestivum. Classification (NCBI taxonomy): domain Eukaryota; kingdom Viridiplantae; phylum Streptophyta; class Magnoliopsida; order Poales; family Poaceae; genus Triticum; species Triticum aestivum. The sequence continues at coordinate 213,328,359 of NC_057800.1, forward strand.
AGACTATTTAAGCTTATGGGTAAGGTAAAAGGTATGAGGTGGAGCTGCAGCAAGCGACTAGCATATATGGTGGCTAACCTATTCGCAAAAGAGAGCGAGAAGAGAAAGCAAAAGCACGGTCGAACAACTATGATCAAGAAGTGATCCTAGAACAACGTACGTCAAGCATAACTCCAACACCGTGTTCACTTCCCGGACTCCGCCGGAAAGAGACCATCACGGTTACACACGCGGTTGATGTATTTTAATTAAGGTCAACTTCAGGTTTTCTACAACCGGACATTAACAAATTCCCATCTGCCCATAACCGCGGGCACGGCTTTCGAAAGTTCAAATCCCTGCAGGGGTGTCCCAACTTAGCCCATAACAAGCTCTCACGGTCAACGAAGGATATTCCTTCTAGCGGGAAGACCCGATCAGACTCGGAATCCCGGTTACAAGACATTTCGATAGGGTAAAACTAATCCAGCAACACCGCCCAAATGTGCCGACAAATCCCGATAGGAGCTGCACATATCTCGTTCTCATGGCACACTCAGATGAGCTCTCCATACAACTAAAACCAAACCTCAAGTTTCCCCGAGGGGGCGTTGCACAGGACTCTAGTTTGGACCAACACTCAGAGGAGCACTGGCCCGGGGGGTTTAAAATAAGATGACCCTTGAGTCTGCAGAACCCAAGGGAAAGAAAAGGCTAGGAGGCAAATGGTAAAACCAATGTTGGGCATTGCTGGAAGAGTTTTATTCAAGGCGAACTGTCAAGGGGTTCCCATTATTACCCAACCGCATAAGGAACGCAAAATCCGAGAACATAACACCGATATGACGGAAACTAGGGCGGCAAGAGTGGAACAAAACACCAGGCATAAGGCCGAGCCTTCCACCCTTTACCAAATATATAGATGCATTAATTAAATAAGAGATATTGTGATATCCCAACAAGTAAACATGTTCCAACAAGGAACAACATCTCCATGTTCCAACAAGGAACTAACTTCAATCTTCACCTGCAACTAACAATGCTATAAGAGGGGCTGAGCAAAGCGGTAACATAGCCAATCAACGGTTTCCTAGGACAAGGTGGGTTAGAGGCTTGGTTCAATAATATAGGAGGCATGTTAAGCAAGTGGTAGGTATCGCAGCATAGGCATAGCAAAAGAGCGAGCATCTAGCAAAGCAAAGATAGAAGTGATTTCGAGGGTATGATCATCTTGCCTGAAATCCCGCAAGGAAGAAGAACGAGTCCATGAAGAAGACAAACGAACGTAGACGAACGAGTCCTCACAAATGCGACGTTACCGGAACCAACCCGAAGAAGCAAACACCGGAAAGAAGAACACAACATAGTAAACAAACATCACATAAGCATGGCACGATGCGCAAACAAGTATGATGCATGCACGGTTTAATGAGGCATGGCATGGCAAAGTGCATAAGCAATCCTACAAATTAAGTGGAGCTCAATATGCAACTCCGTTGCATATTGACGAAACACCACATCAATTATTTAGTGCTCTCTCGTTTAGGTACCCAACAAGATTAAATGTTGTTAGCATGGCAAGAGGTGTCACATGATGAAACTATCTAATCTAGGCAAGTTTAAATGAGGTCGGAACAACAAAACAACAATTCTGGCAAATCCCCATATGCATATATTAGGTTTGGTGCTGTTCTGCCCTATATCAATTTTTATAGTTGTTAAACATGCAAAGTGATGCCACCATGTTCAACTAGGAAAAATTCTACCCCATATACATATAAAGTTTATTACAAACCGAGTTACGATTATGTAGTTATGAAATAAAACATTTTAGCATGGCATATGGGCAAAATTACACAAACAGACTTTTAAACATTTTAAACATAGATGAAAATGGCATATTATGAAACTAGATGAAATTCTAGTCATTTTACATATAAAGTTTGTTTTAATCCGATGCACGGTTAATGAGTTATTATATGGATGAACTCCAGGGACTTTTCTGAAAAACTGCAGTCTCTGGAATAATTAGAAAATACGTGGATCGGGAAAAACACGAATGGGCCAAAACAGAGGCTGGCCCAACAAGCAACGGGAAAAAAATATCAGGCCGAATCTGGTGGATCTGGGTTGGATGGAAACTGCTCACATTGGGCCCCTTGAGGCCTGCGGTTGGAGAGACTGGGCCGCAGCGTCTTGCTGGGCCGCGGGCGGGGCGGATGAGGCACAGAGCAAGGCCAGCCCATGCGAGCGATGCGGTCAGAGGGTGTAGGCGAGGCGCTCGTCTCCCTCACGACAGAGGCAGCAGGGACATGGCAAAGATGCAACGGACGGGGCACGACTGAGGCAAGGCGGCGCGAAGGAGGGCTGGGGATGGGTGATCCATGGCGGAGGCGGCGAGATTTGGCGGTCCTCGGCCAGATCTGATGCAAAACGGAGGCAGTGGTGGACTCGGGGCAATCCTGGACGGCGACGCAGCAGAGGAACGACAACATGGCACGGTGGTGGAAGCTCCTGCTGCTGCAGCTCCAAGAGAGGAAGAGAGGTCAGGGAGGCAGAGAGAGCTTCAGGGAAGGAGAGAAAAGGGGCAGGGCGGTGAGGACGGCCTGCTTGTTCGTGCGAGGAACAGAGCAACTCCGGTGGAAATCGGACGTGGGGAACGAGGACAGCCGGCGGCACTGGTGCGAGCTTTGAGGCGAGCGAGGCGTTCATCTCCTCGAACGCGACGAGGAGGAGGCGGCGCCTATGGTCGAAGATGACAGGAAGAAGCCTGGCTCCATGGGGCTTGAGGACGCTGCTTGAGAGGTGGAGTGTTGGATCGGTGGTGGGTGGCCGATTGGAAAATCAAGGAAGGATTTTGGATCGGGAGGGGATCCCGATGTGGGAGAGGAGTGGCGGCGGGGAGGGACAAGTTCCTAAATTTTAGGGTTGGGTTAAAATATATATAGCATGTGGATATTTGGCTAGGGGCTAATCCGTCCCTTCGATCGTAATCAGACGGTCGGGAAAAATAGGCTAGGGAGCCTAAATAAGAAAATGGTGATATTTTGTAGATGTTTGGGGATGTTCCGAAGACAACGGTAGCGATAGTCCGGGTCGGGTCCGGGACAGTTTTCGGACGCACGCGCGCGAGGAGGGCCGCGGGCTGACGAGAGAGGTTAGGTTGGACCTGGCGGTAGGTAGTGGACTGTGCAGAAGGGCTCGAGCTGAGAGAAGAGAAGAGAGAGATGCCCTGCGACTGTTTCCGGAGACCGAAAACGTCCGACGTTAGACCGGCTATAATGCCGCTATAGTTTAACGGTTGGGCTATCAAACGAACTCCGAATGCGATGAAACTTGGCAGGTGACCTACTAACACTAAAACAACACCGCATGCCAACTTTCACTCCAATCCGAGAACATTTTCCGGCCACTTATAAAATAATATTTCGGACGTGCCACGGGCGCGTGCAAGGGTGTCTGGACTCAGAACAGACAATGGAAGAAACGGGGAGGCCGGAACGGATGCAAGTTTTGAAAACATGATGATGCAATGCACATGATGGCATGGCAAGATGCAACACGCAAGCAAATGACATGGCAACAACGGCGAACAACTGGAAGACACCTGGCACATCGGTCTTGGGGCGTCACACAAATAAATAGAAAAACAAAAACATAAAGCAAAGAGAGAGAAAGAATTACCTGGTCCACTTACCTGGCGGCCCAGCACCGGCCCAGCACTGTAGCTGGTGGCCCAGCCCACCAGTTGACGCCAGTCGTCGTCCTCCAGGCGCCAGGAGGACGAGACGCACGGCGCCCGCGCACGTGCCACGCACCTGCCCGCCTGCCTGCTGCCTCCCCGCCAGTGCGACGCCGCGAGTTTTCTCCGTGGTGCCGTCTGGATTGAGTCCCTCCCTCTCTTTCGCTCTCTCTCCCTCTCCTTCGCTCTCTCTCTCTCTCATGGCCGAGCATGGCCGTCGCCGCCGCTCAATGTTGCCACGGCCACTGGCCCTCCCTCGCCCATCCAACGTGATTGAGAGCTCCGCCACGCCGTCCCTGCCAACTCCACCGAGCCACGTGAGCTGGGAAGCACCGCAACCCCCTCGATGTTGTTGTCTTCTACCTCGGGCCACCGAGATGGCCGGCTCTGATTCGCGCCAAACGGGTCGTCCCCAGCCCCGCCGTCTGCACCCTTCACCTCGCCGTGAGCCCTGGTCCCTTTCCCCCTTCTTTCCTTGTCGTCTACGTGTCGTAACACAGTACCCTACGAGCTCCCGTGCCGTCGTCCGCCATGGCCGGTAGGCCCGTGCTCCTGAGCTCTTCCGCTCACAGCCCAGCATAGCAACGCGCTCAGCGCGTCTCCAGGAGCTCAAAACACCCAACCGCTGCTCCCAACGTGCTCTGTGGCGTCGACTCGGTCGATGCCCGAACTCGGGCCGCCGCAAAAGCTGCCACTGCCGTCGATTTAGTCCACTCCGGCGCGAGCCGTTGCCTCCTTTAGATGCGCGAGACTTCCAGCTTTCCGTAGCCGCAAACCGCGTCCAAAACCGAGCTCTGTGGAGTTTTTCCGAAGCTCGCGGCCACCACTAACCTCACCGGCGGCTAGACGCCGGCAAGTTTGACCGCAGACCGTTGACTCGGTGGGCCCAGGTTGACCCCCTGGGTCACTGACGTGTGGGCCCCAGGCCACTAACTAAACCAGGATTAGTATTAGTTTAACGCTAACTAAATGTAGTTAGTTAACTAACCACTGACCAGTGGGTCCCACTGGTCAGGGTTGAATTGGACCGCGCCCATTGACCGCTGACATCACAGTGACGTCATGCTGACGCAGTAACTCATTTTTCGGATTTATTCTTATATAGGAAATTCCAGAAAATGTTGCAAACTTCAAAAATTCATAGTAATTCAACCGTAACTCCAAATCAAACAAGTTATATATGAAAAATTATCAGAAAAAATCAATCTATCCATCTGTACTGGTTTCATGCATGCTAGAACACTTTAACCTTGCTGATTAGGTGAATCAAGTTAATGCACTAATATGACTTCATGAAATGGGTTTGCATTTGAATCTTTGGTTCAAATGGACTCATTCCAATCTGTTCTAGCTTGCATTAGCCCAAAACACATTCATATTGCCATGTCATCGCATGCATCATATTTTTGCATTGCATTGATTTATGTTCCCTCTTGTTTGCCGGTAATTGTCACCTCTCGATAGACGTGGTTCTTACGATGAGTTCGATGACACCGATGAAGAGTTTTATTATCTTCAGAAGTGCCAGGCAAGCAAAACCCCCTTGTTCATTCCGATACAATCCCACTCTCTCGCTCCTGCTCTCTTTTACTGCATTAGGACAACAACGATTCAACTGTTACATGTTGCGGTAGTTGAACCCCTTTCCTCTGCATGACCTGTCATTGCCATAGTAAATAGATGAAACCCACTAGCATGAGTAGGAGTTGTTTGAGCCCTGATGTGCCTACTCATTCATGCTTGTTTGTCATGCCTGCTATTGCATAGAGTTGCGTCAGGTCTGATTCATCGGGAATGAATCGGAGGTGTGTGAACATGTCCTACTGTGTGTGAGCTAAGTGTGTGAACACGTTTTGGTAAAGGTAGTGGTGAGAGGCCATGTAGGAGTACATGGTGGGTTGTCTCATTGAAACCGTCCTCAGGAACTGAGTTCTGTGTCTGTGATCCATGAACAACTACTACCACTCATTGGGATCCTTAATTGACCCTCTCGGCTTGTTAATCACCCTAGTACTCTGTCCAGGAGTTGCAACTAGTTTCTGGTGTTTGTAGGTTATGTGTTGGCGGCCGTGCGTAGCGCTGACCCCAGGGGTGGGCTATGTTGCGGTAGATACACCGTGGCACGGTGTACCGGGCGCCCGTTTGGTGTCTCAGGAACCCTGTTCACATCGTTCGGGGCCGTATGTGGAAACCTCGGCCGGACTGCCTGCGGATGGAACCTGGATAGGCGATAAACCTGGACTAGAGACTTAAGTGTTTAGGTAGGCCGTGGCCGACACCCTCGTTGGGCTTCCACTTGAAGGTTGCCGAGTACATGTCGTGTAAACGACGGTAAGTGGTGGGAGTGTGTGTGAAGAAGTACACCCCTGCAGGGTTATCATTATCTATTCGAATAGCCGGATTCCTCGGATATGGAAACTTGGACCCCTTGCATAGTTCATAGACAAGTGAAAGTGGATACCCTAAAACTCGCAAGATAAGCGTGAGTGCTATGGATGGCCTTCTCGTAGGGAGACGGGAGCGGATCCATAGTGGTGTATTGAATGGTGAATATGTGGACTCGTGTGCGCCACCTCAAAAGAGTTGCTTGCAGTCGTAGTTCAGGTTAGCCACTGAGTCAAAGCTGGCTTGCTATAGTTAAACTCCACCATCCCCCCTTGTTGATACTGATGCATATGTAGCTAGTTCTGATGTAAGTCTTGCTGAGTACCTTTGTACTCACGTTTGCTTAATTTATGTTTTGCAGAGAGAGACTTCAGTCTCGCTAGTAGTTCCGCGTGGACTTTGACGTTTAGCTTGATACCTCAGCTATGATCTTGTGCCCTCGGCAGGATCTGGTAGATAGTCATGCTTCTTAGCCTTTTTCCATTTGTAGATGTCTGTACTCAGACATGTTAAGCTTCCGCATGTGCTTGATTTGTATGCTGTGATTGTTGGGTCATGAGACCCATGTTTGTAATATCTCGATCCTTGGAGCCTAAGGAATAAATACTTGAGTTGTAGAGTTATGTTGTGATGCCATGTTGTATTTACACATATCGAGCATATTGTGTGTATGATTGAAATGCTTGGTATGTGTGGGATCCGACAATCTAGTTGTTTATCCTTGGCAGCCTCTCTTATGGGGAAATGTAGTCTAGTGCTTCCATGAGCCATAGTAGTCCGCTACAGCCCTGTTCACCGGAGTCCTGCTAGCCCAGCACTACTGCTCAGGACACTTGACTGGCCGACATGTGTTTCACTTCGTTCCTGTGTCTGTCCCTTCGGGGAAATGTCACGCGGTGACATCCGGAGTCCTGCCTAGCCTGCTACAGCCCGGGTTCCCGGAGTCCTGTTAGCCCAGTGCTATAGCCCAGATTCACACGCTGCTGACCGACATGCTCGATGTGATTCATGTATGCCTGTCCACATAGGTTGGTGCCGCTTTGGGTTCATGACTAGACATGTCGGCCCGGGTTCTCTGTCATGTGGATGCTAGCGACACTATCATATACGTGAGCCAAAAGGCACAAACGGTCCCGGGCCATGGTAAGGCAACACCCGGGGGGATACCATGCGTGAGGCCGCAAAGTGATATGAGGTGTTACCGGCTAGATTGATGTGACTTGGAATCGGGGTCCTGACAGCGGGAGCAGCAGGGCACAGCGGCAACAGCAGACGGTGAGCAGCAGCGACGGCTGTGGTCGTGGGGCAGCGTCAGCGGGCAAGGGCGGGCGGCAGCGGCTGCGAGCGTGCACGTGCGGGCATGTAAGCGGGTGTAGAGGCGCACGGTCAGGGCACAAGGCAGGAGAGCCAGGGTCGCTGGTTTGCGGCGGTGGCTACGTGAGCCTGACGGATTCGATGCCACAGCGCGCTGCTGGACGAGTTGAGGAGCTCGGTGGCCTTCCTGGAAGCGCAGGAATCAACGGGGACACTTGGCCGACCGTCTGGTGGCTTGGACCGCCGGTAGCAAATAAGCAGCGGCGCAGGCCTCAGCCATGGCGCGACGACGTCCTACGGCATCGAATCGAATGGGAAAAGAGTGGGGGGGGGGAATCGTCATAGGGGCTCACAGAGGACTCGGTGGTGAGCTTGGGGGAGCAACACAGCGTCGAACGATGACGAATCGAAGCAGCGAGGAGTGGCGTCCGAAGGTTGAAGAAGGCCTCGATCCGATCGATGTGGTGATGCTCTGCTCGGGATCCTCCTTGTAGACGAGGTAGAAGTTGCCGACGGAGCTCCTCGACATGGAGATGCGGCGAGGAAGAGCCGGTGGCCACGGCAACGAGGCTGTCCGAAGCAACAGCGATTCAGGCACGACAGGGAGGGCGAGGGGGAGAGATGGGGGCGCTAGGGAGAAGGGGCCTAGGGTTCCCGGGCATGGATGACCTTGTAGGTCAACGGGGGCGACTGGGGATGGCCGTGGACGGCCGACGCGTGGAGCATCGGTGGCGCCAACGCGCACGCTGCGTCCACCGTGCCCCTAGTGAACAGGGGAAGGAGATGATGCGGTGGTGGGCTGGGCCGTAGGATACTGGGCTGGCAGGCCTAAGTGCACAGTGCACTTAGGCCTGTTTCATTTCTTTCTCTTTTTTCTATTATTTTCTTTTGTTTATTTTGTTTCCTTTTTACTTTCTATTTATGTTAGTTTTGATAATATACAAAAATGGCACCTAAAATAGGGTTTCAAATAATTCCTTTGCTACAAAAAGTTTGGTGATTTAATTATTTAGTTTGCATTCTTTTATAATCTAAAAAGGTATTTAAATAATTGTTTTGGTCCTTGTTTTAATTATTTCAGGGCAATACAACACATTATAAAATGTGGTTTCTTCACCAATATTTATTATGGATTATTTGCCACATTTCGAACACTTCAGTTTTCATGTTTGAAAAGTTTTATCGTTTAACTTTAATTCAAATTTGAATTTGAATCAGTTTTGATCTAATGTGAGATTAACAATAGTAACCGAGGTGACGTGGCATCATTAGCATGGAATTACTGTAGCTTAATTATTCGGGCGTCACAACAGCCTCCTGAGTAGAGGTGTTCTTGAGCTCGATGAGCTGGTGTGCTTGACGGTGATCTGAATGATCCGTCCCAGATGAGCCGATCCTTGACTACGGTGGTGGCTAGTCCTATTTATAGAGGCCCTGGTCCTCTTTTGAAATGTTTAGGCGGGAAGGGGTCCCACAATGGCCAATTTCGAAAGGGGCAACTAGTACAAGTTATCCTAACGAAAGGTGGTCTTTGCCTGCCAAAGGCTCTGGTAGTGACGCCGCCGTGGGCTCCGCTGTGACCTCTGTCCTGCCGTCCTGCTAGTCTTGGTCTTGTTGCACCAATATGGCAACCTTTTCCTGATGCCTCGGGATTCCTCGCCTGCGCCTGGTTCTTTAGCATCAAAGAGGAAACTGGCACTCTGCGCCTGCCTGGCTTCGTTCGTCATGGCTTACGTCATGCGGACCTCATGAGGTGCCCCTTGCATAGATATCTTCGCTCCTCGGGAGCCAGCCTAGCGAGGCTGCCCAGAGGAGGTCTTGGTGTCGTCCGCCTCGCGAGGCTTGGCCCCTCGCGAGGGTCTTGAGTGACTGCTGATGAAGATGGTCCATACCAGGCCGTTGGTGGAGCCACGCCCTGGACCACAGGGAGGCAAGTCTGGGTACCCCCATTCCAAGGACGCCAACACATGTAACTGGGCCAGCCCACCCGAGGAGAGTGTGGGCGCTGTGTAACGCCCCGAGACCGATGTGCCAGGTGTCGTGCAGTTATTCACTGTTGTTGCATTGTCTTTGCTTGCGTGTCATGCATTGCATATCATGTCATCATGTGCATTTCATTTGCATACATGTTCGTCTCATGCATCCGAGCTTTTTCTCCGTTGTCCGTTTTGCATTCCGGCGTTCCGTTCTCTTCTGGTGGTCATTTCCACCTTCTTCTCATATGTGGGGATTAAACATTTCCGGATTGGACCGAGACTTGCCAAGCGGCCTTGGTTTACTACCGGTAGACCGCCTGTCAAGTTTCGTACCATTTGGACTTTGTTTGATGCTCCAACGGTTAACCGAGGGACCGAGAAGGCCTCATGTGTGTTGCAGCCCAACACCCCTCCAATTTGGTCCAAAACCCACCAAAAATCTCTCCATCATCTCGGTCGTTCGATCACGATTGCGTGGCCGAAAACCGCACCTCATTTGGACTCTCCTAGTTCCCTCTACCTATAAATATGTGCTCCCCTTCCGAAATTCGTGGATGAACCCTAGATCTTCCTCCTCCGCGCGCCGGACATGTCCACTCTGCCGCCGGACATGTCCGCCTCCGCCCCTCGTCCAACCAGATCGCGCCACGTCAGCACCCATGCCGCCCCACTTCGCCGCCGGCCCGTGAGGCCCGAACCGGACCCGCCCCGGGCCGCGCCGGACTCGAGGAGGCCCGTGCCTCCGCCGCCGTCCCCGCGTTACCGGAGCTCCGCGCCGGCTTCGTCTCCGGCCGCCGCCGGCCAGCAGCACGCCGGAGCCGACCGAGCCGACCGCGCCGCCCTGCCGCCTGGAGGCCCGCTCCCAGCCGGACCCCGCGCCGCCCAGCTTCGCCGACCTCCGCCCGAGCCGCTGCTCTGCCCAGGGCTTCTCACACCGGCGAGCCCGCACCACCGCGCTCCGCCGCCCTGTTGCGTCGCCCCGCCGCCTTCCTCTCGCCTAGGGCGCCGCCCCTTTCCGCCGCGCACCGCCAACGCAACCACCACGCGCCGCCCCAACGCTGCACGCAGGCCCCGCCGCTTCTTCCTCGCCGCCGGCCACCTCCCTGCTCGCCGAAGTCCGCGAAGACTCGCCGGAGTCCAAGTCTGGCCAGATTTGGGTCGGGTTGGATCAGATCCATCCATCCCTCCAACCAAACAGCCCCGCGCCGCCCGGATCCCTCCGTCCCGCGTTGACTTTCGCGGAGGTATAATTTCACTAAGTCCCCGAAATTCCCAGATTCATATGCTTCATCATGTCGTAACTACGCATCCGTAGATCCTTTTTGCGCATATAGCGTATCAAAATGTTCGTCTCAGAGAGCACATCATTTCATATCATTGCATCATTTTCATTTGAGTTCATCTTGATGCCCGAAATGCTGTTAGAAGAGTGATATTTGAGTTAATTGTCAGATCTGCTGCTCCATTTAGATATTTGTCATTTTTGCCATGATTATTGTGTGCATCATATGTGTAACATCCCAAAATTCAAAATTTTGGAATGTTATAATAAATAGATAGATTTGATTGATTGTTTGATTGATTGTCTGAAAGTGAGTGAATTCGAAACTTTTGAAAGTAAATGAGAGGGAATAAAAGGACTTTCCCAAGCTTTCATATTTGCTTTCTGATCTCCATGAATTCAAATTCTTTTCAACACAAAACCCTAGAGAGAAGATGACATGACTTCTTCCATTTAAAATGAAAAGGGTGTTTGAAAAATATTTGAATTCCATCGGGAAATATTTTCCAAATCAGAAACTTTATGCAACTCAATGATTTTCACGAGAGAAGGTAAAATGACTTCTTCAAATTATGAAATATGAGTTGGGAGTTTCAAAGGATCAATTTCAACTCCTTTTGGAATTAATTTTCAATTTGGATTTATTTGAGTTTTATTCAAATTATTTTTCTCCAAAAATAAAATATATGGAAAATAGGGTAACATGATTCCCTACATTAGAAAATTGGAGAAAAATTAATTTGAAATCATTTTGGTATTTTTAAAATGATTTTAGTTGGATTTTAATAGACCAGTAGCACTCTTTGTTTTATCTGAATTTGTGTGGATTTTATTTGAAGTTATAAAAATGTTCATGTCGTAGAAAATCTTTTTCTGAAAATTTTGATATATAATATGCCTATATAATATTTATAGTTATCTCGTTTTATTATTTTTATTTGTCTGGAAAGGTTTTTTTTTAAAAAGATCTTCCCGCCATAACTGGGCCGGCCCAGCTCCCAGCCGAGGCCCAGCCCAGCTCGCCCAACCGCTCCCATCTTCCTCCTGTGCGGGAGTCCGCCGCCCGCACGCCCTGCCGGCGCCGCCGTGACCGGGCGGGAGTCCGCAGCTCCGCCCCGGCCCCTCGCGCAAGGAATCGCCTCGCGCCCCTCTTAAAGGGCACGCCCGGTCCCGTTTCCCTCGGAGCCCGAGCCGCCAGAAGCCGCGCCGCCGCCGGAAGCCGTAGCCGCCGCCCTCGTCGCCGTCGACCGCCGCCGATGCTACCACTGCAACCGCCACTCCACGCCGCCCCTCCCCGTGCTCTTCGCTGCCTCCCGCGATGCCCGAAGCCGCCGCTCCGGCCGAGACCGAAGCCGCCGCCGTCGTCCTCCCCGACTCCGGTGATCGCCGCGGTAACCGCCGCCTCCAGTCCGTTGGATCTGGATCCAACGATCCAGATCTTTCTGTTTTTTTGCTTCATTTTGTTTTTTTAGAGAACGTTCGCTGGTTAGAGTTAGAAAGTGAGCGTTCGCTCAGTAGGTTTTTTTTCTTTTTCTGCTTATTTTACGTCAAGGATCTATCCGTGAATATAATTATGTACAGATTGGCCCCTACTTTTCAAACGACCACAACTCTTTGCTCGTTAGTCCAAATCCAACGAAACCAACACCACTTCTTCGTATGAACCCCTCTATCCATTAATCCAACTCAAACATGTTTTGAAAGTTTTAAAAATTGAATTAGACCAGATTTGAATTCAAACTTCGTTTGATCATAACTTGAGTTTCGTAGCTCCGTTTGAGTTGATTCTTTTGGCAAATCGAAGCTCTTGACCTAAACATTCTAATAAGGCCAAATTCACATAATTTTGGTACTGTTAGAAATTGTTTTATGTTGCAAGAGTTATTTGTTTGGTTTTGTTGTTTTCCGAATCGACTTCTTCGATCTTTCTGATCTTTTGAGTGATTGCTTATGTGTGGTTACTATTGCTTGATTACTATAGATTGACCGGAGTGTGATGAGTAGATCTATCAAGAGTTTTGAGTGCGAATCATCTTCATCAACATTGCAGGCAAGTTCACACTTTGATCATATCCCCTTCCATACCCAGTTTTTTTGCATTAGATCAATCTTCACACATTGCATGATTAGGATCTAATTAAATTGTGGGATGGGAAGTAGATGAGGTAGTACCTATTACCTGTTTATTATCAAACCTTTGGGAGTTACTTCTACGTTTGCTTATTATGCCATGCTATGCTAGTAGACGTGGATTGGGTTTTGAGAGTATCCATGACAGATGTGAGATTGTTAATTAATGGTTTACTTAAGGTGGCAACTTAAACACACATCTGGGTGGATTGAGGCACCTGGTTATTCTAGGATTGCCTGTCTAGGCACCTGGGTAATCCAGGACTTGCCTGTTTTCTTTTGGACCGCCACCCAGGCTCAAAGGGATCATGAGATTTTTCAAACTAGAAACTTCCGTGTGCAGCCACAAGCCATTATGGGCTCTGGCATAGTTGATTAAGTCGTGCAAACTCTTATAGGGTAGACTAGCAGATGTAGGGGAAAGTAGGTGTACAGGTCTATCCATCGTATGGTGCTAGCGCTTCTGAAAGACTGTGTCTCGGTCATCCGTTTCTCAAACACCATGTAGTGCGAGAAATCCAACGGAGGCGATCGAGTCTTGTGGGGAAAAGTGCGCAAACCTCTGCAGAGTGTATAAACTAATCATGATTAGCCATGTCCCCGGTTATGGACATCTTGAGTATCTAGTTCTTGGATTATCCTGTTGATCTCATCACGTTACTTTAAATGAATATTCTTGGGTTTTAATGATGATGCTTAATTGGGATTGAGAATGCTGTCAACCATTCTCAATGTTCAACAACCACCATGATAGTTAATTAAAATGTATTCCTTTGCAGTAGGGAAAAATTGGCTTTTCGCAAAAACCTTATAACCATAGAGCTTTTCCACCAGCCAAATATGCATGTAGCGATAGCCTTTATTCATCATTCTCTATGGTGTGAATTTGCCAGTACATTCAATGTACTGACCCTCTGTGGCTGCAATGTCTCATGTTGCAGGATTATCTTACGACGAGTAAGTGATATGTTAGGGTTACGATTTCTACACTCAACTTTGCCGTTGGTGTTGATGGGAATCCACAACCTTGTTACTTCCGCTATTTTGGATTTGAGGTAATAGTATTTACGTTACTTTTACATGTGATTTACCTCTGTTATAAATCCTCGAGTACTGTGTGTGTCAGCATACCGATCCAGGGATGACACTTAAGCACAGAGACTTGACCCATTCGGGTTAGGTCGCTACAAGATGGTATTAGAGCACATGTTGACTGTAGGACGTGACCCTAGAAACTGGCAAGCCCATAGAAAAGATTTTTCTCTAAAACTTTACTCTTCAAAAGGATCTTTTACCTCTCTTCTCTTCTGAGCTTATTCAAAATTCCCTTTAGTGAGACCATACCCCTTTCCACTTTTGACCACACGAAGATTCGACTGATGAGACCACTCCAAGAAGTACAAGATATCGGACAACTAAGACCACTTCGAAATGAAGAGTATTTTCCGTGCATCTGAATAATGGAAACAACAACGGTTGAAGACCGAGGACAAGTAGAATTTGAAAGCTCTAAAGAATTTCTAGATTTGTGTGACCTAGGAAGGCAACCCTTATGGAACTTGACAGACTATGGAAGTTGTCAATACCCGAGATCAAGGTGTATCGGAGAAAGACCGGAGCATGAAGCATGAGAACTCAAAGTTTTGTCGAAAACCCTAAGGCAGGGGATATCAATTATGGAAGATAGCTCATGGCAATGACAAGGGCAGAAACACGGTTATCCGTGATGTCATCACCCGCTAATGCTATTGTCACCGTGCTGAGTTAAGGATGCGTGTCTTCAGAATGGATTTGATGGAAGAAGGCTGATGGAGCACCTATCATAAGATGAAGTTTTAGCCCTAGCCGGTGTATCACCAGGATCTGGAGTAGTACATCAAGAAGTTTAAAATGGAGCTCCAGGAAGTCGTATTAGATAAGGAAGCATTTCGTGAAGAACTCAGGACCTAAAAGTTGAAAGTAGCCAAGCTAGAGTAGAAAAACCTCAAGATACCGAAGATTCGTCAGGAACGAAAGGACCATAGTGCCAATAGTTCATGTCAAGGATGTTGAAACCCGGAAGTTTTGAACACAACTCCAGAATACTAAAGGACGTCACGAGAGACTTCGCGTCAACAGAGTTGATTTGGCAAAAGAACTTGAGAAAGACAAGCATGATCGGAAAAAGCCATTGGAGGCATGAACAAGGCTTGAAGATTTTGGAGACGTTGAAGATTTATTGACCTTTAGAAGACCAAACCCCTGTTATATACCTACTTTAGATGCGACGTTTGTGAGCTGTCATTTGTTTGCTGTTTTTCCCGACAGCCACAAATAAAATCTGTCTTTTCAAAACTTTTGTTTGTATTGTGTGTATCCCTCTCTATCTCTCTTATCTCACCCCATAACCCATAGACCCAATAGATGATGAATGGAGATGAGCTCGTATTTGCTAAACCGATGAGTCAATTGGAGATGGACCGATGGATTCAGAACATGGAAGATCACATGGAGAATAACCCTATAGTTGGAAATGATATGACCCAGCATGCTCTTTAGTGCTTTGAAAGAGGTGCTTCTACTTGGTGGAGGATATACCAAACCATGAATGGATGGCAAGGAGTAACCACTTGGAAAGAATTTAAGTTGACTTTGCCAAAGTCTCGGTTTGTGTCCCAGAAGTTGAAACCTTATGGAAAGGATATGAAGAAACCTTGTGCAGACAGGATTTGTGGAGAAATCGGACACACCCATAAAGAACGCAAGGATGAGTGCCCTAATTGTGAAGGAAGTCACCCAGTTGAAGAATGCCCAAATAGGCAGATTACTTGTTTCTTGTGTGAAGGGACTACCCACTATCCTGCGCAGTGTCACATTTACCCCATGGTACAACGAACCATCCAGCAGAAGAAAGAAGTAATTAAAGGAGCCCTCATGGAAATTTTAGAAGAAACTATGATGAAGGAAGGGGTGGAGGACACGCCCAAAGAAGAACCAATTAAACCCTGCACTAAGTCTTGCTATTCATGTGGAGAAGAAGGACACATCTCCCAAAATTGTTTGAATGGGGATCTAATAGAATTCCCGACAGATGAAGTAGAATATGACCCACAGGAAATAGAAGCCCTAATTGGAATGGAAAGGTCCAGGAAGAGAAGCAGATTGGATTCCAGGAGGGACCTGAGTCATATTACCTGTTATAGGTGCAAGGAGTCAGGGCACTACCTCAACAATTGCCCAAAAAGGAAACCTCGATACTTGTCAGAAGTAATATGTTTTAATTGTAAAGGAGCAGGGCACTTTGCTAGAGAATGCCCCAAGGAGAAGGAAACTTGTGCTAGATAGTTGAGTTTGCAACAAAAGAAATGGAGTAGTAGAAGTGAGATTTCTCTTTTATATTGAAGTGTTGAGTTGAGACATGTAATGGAGAAGTGAGAGATTGTAATCATTTGAGAATGAATAAAGTAGCATCGTTGGTACTGATATGGATTTTATGAGTTGTTACTCTAGGAAGAAGGATTTTGACCATTTTTGAGGATAAGAGAAATATGGTCTATGGAAGATTTGTGCATTTTAAGGGTGGTAGTACCCTGTAATGGATTTCGGACAAAATGAATATGAGTTTTGTATCGATATGTGTGATGCCCCAAGAGTATATGGGATGAAGTTGGAGACCGTCAGTTGTTTGGACCAAATGTGATCAAGGAGTCACAAGAGAATGTTAAGTTGATTCAAGATAGACTGAAGGTAGCTCAGTCCAGGCAGAAGAGTTATGTAGACTCAAAAAATCAAGGAGGTAGTCTATGAAATTGGAGATAGAGCATGTCTTCATGTGTTCCCTCTGTGAGGAGTTAAACGAATTGGAGTTAAGGTAAAGTTAGCCCCGAGATTTGTAGGACCATACCGAGTTTTGGAGCGTATGAGAGAAGTGGCCTACAAGTTGGAGTTACCCGAAGGGCTGTCAGGAGTTCAGGATGTGTTTCACGGTTCCCAGTTGAAGAAGTGCCATGCAGAGATGGCCAATATTCCCGTGTAAGGACGCTTGACCGTGGAAAGGATAATGATGTTCCACGAAGTGGAATATGGACTTCATAAGTATAAATTTTTATCTCGGTATGAGGGATACCCCACGCGGATGAAGAGATGAGTTACCTTTGGATATAAAGGTGGTATGATGTTGGAAATATGGAACAATGGAAATTCCATGATGAGTCTGAGTAATCATGTCCTAGTTTGGTGCCAATAGACGGAAGGAAGACAGTACAATTGGATGGATTTAAGAATACTAGGAAGTTGGAAGTTGGAATAATGATCAGTTGCCCGATGATAAGTTCAAGGACTACAAGTGATGAGATGTGCCATAACCCACAGGCCCAGGACCTGCCAAGAAGCAAGCACATTCTTGCTGAAGGAAAAACCCTGGAAGTGGATATACCTTTGTCGACAGACGATTTTATAGGAGTTTACGCAAAACCTGAGAGTTGTGAAGGAACGATAGATGTTTGTCTGGCTTGCAGAATCAATGGATTATTCCGAACTTGGTTCGTCGATGAGATAAATTCTGCAATGCTTGTGAGGATGACCGAGTGTTACAGTGCGAGATTCGCTAAACCGTATACAAGGTAATGATTTGAGTGCGGGATGGATTGATCACCATACCGACTTACTCTTATTATTCGCCTTGCTATATGGGATGGTAAATCTGAGTGACTTACCTATAGTGGAGAGACGACAATCAAAACCTTGTTTAAGCCTTAGAATGGTATAGGTATTTTTCCCTTGTACAAGGTAGCTTTTGCCAACCATAGGTTATACGGTGAGGATCAACCCAGACCCATTTCCTGCAGGAGAAACCATAAATTGTTGACCACCATGAGATATCGATAGTTGTTTAGTATTGGCGCCAGACCCGTCAGCTAAGAAGACCCAGTCATGGAAGAACCTTACCAAGATGAAAGGACAGAAGAATTGTGGTAAAGGTTATGCCACTACCGGAAGAGCCCAGAGAAGGAATTATCCTGAAGATCTGAGAAGACCGACACTGTCAACAATAAGGATGAAGTATATGAGTATTGATGAGACCGTAACGATGTTTCTAAGGGTGGTAGCACCCCAGACCCCGGAGACGATTGATGGATTTTTTAGGAGACCCCAATCCTAACCTATTTCTTGCTAGCCTCTCTGAATCTCGAGGACGAGATTCCTTTTAAGGGTGGTAGGTTTGTAACATCCCAAAATTCAAAATTTTGGAATGTTATAATAAATAGATAGATTTGATTGATTGTTTGATTGATTGTCTGAAAGTGAGTGAATTCGAAACTTTTGAAAGTAAATGAGAGGGAATAAAAGGACTTTCCCAAGCTTTCATATTTGCTTTCTGATCTCCATGAATTCAAATTCTTTTCAACACAAAACCCTAGAGAGAAGATGACATGACTTCTTCCATTTAAAATGAAAAGGGTGTTTGAAAAATATTTGAATTCCATCGGGAAATATTTTCCAAATCAGAAACTTTATGCAACTCAATGATTTTCACGAGAGAAGGTAAAATGACTTCTTCAAATTATGAAATATGAGTTGGGAGTTTCAAAGGATCAATTTCAACTCCTTTTGGAATTAATTTTCAATTTGGATTTATTTGAGTTTTATTCAAATTATTTTTCTCGAAAAATAAAATATATGGAAAATAGGGTAACATGATTCCCTACATTAGAAAATTGGAGAAAAATTAATTTGAAATCATTTTGGTATTTTTAAAATGATTTTAGTTGGATTTTAATAGACCAGTAGCACTCTTTGTTTTATCTGAATTTGTTTGGATTTTATTTGAAGTTATAAAAATGTTCATGTCGTAGAAAATCTTTTTCTGAAAATTTTGATATATAATATGCCTATATAATATTTTTAGTTATCTCGTTTTATTATTTTTATTTGTCTGGAAAGGTTTTTTTTTAAAAAGATCTTCCCGCCATAACTGGGCCGGCCCAGCTCCCAGCCGAGGCCCAGCCCAGCTCGCCCGACCGCTCCCATCTCCCTCCTGTGCGGGAGTCCGCCGCCCGCACGCCTTGCCGGCGCCGCCGTGACCCGGCGGGAGTCCGCAGCTCCGCCTCAGCCCCTCGCGCAGGGAATCGCCTCGCGCCCCCTCTTAAAGGGCACGCCCGGTCCCGTTTCCCTCGGAGCCCGAGCCGCCAGAAGCCGCGCCGCCGCCGCCGGAAGCCGTAGCCGCCGCCCTCGTCGCCGTCGACCACTGCCGACGCTACCACTTCAACCGCCGCTCCACGCCGCCCCTCCCCGTGCTCTTCGCTGCCTCCCGCGACGCCCCAAGCTGCCGCTCCGGCCGAGACCGAAGCCGCCGCCGTCGTCCTCCCCGACTCCGGTGATCGCCGCGGTAACCGCCGCCTCCCGTCCGTTGGATCTGGATCCAACGATCCAGATCTTTCTGTTTTTTTGCTTCGTTTTTTAGAGAACGTTCGCCGGTTAGAGTTAGAAAGTGAGCGTTCGCTCAGTAGGTTTTGTTTTCTTTTTCTGCTTATTTTACGTCAAGGACCTATCCGTGAATATAATTATTTACAGATTGGCCCCTAGTTCAAACGACCACAACTCTTTGCTCGTTAGTCCAAATCCAACGAAACCAACGCCCACTTCTTCGTTATGAACCCCTCTATCCATTAATCCAACTCAAACATGTTTTGAAAGTTTTAAAATTTGAATTAGACCAGATTTGAATTCAAACTTCGTTTGATCATAACTTGAGTTTCGTAGCTCCGTTTGAGTTGATTCTTTTTGCAAATCGAAGCTCTTGACCTAAACATTCTAATAAGGCCAAATTCACATAATTTTGGTATTGTTAGAAATTGTTTTATGTTGCAAGAGTTATTTGTTTGGTTTTGTTGTTTTCCGAATCGACTTCTTCGATCTTTCTGATCTTTTGAGTGATTTCTTATGTGTGGTTACTATTGCTTGATTACGATAGATTGACCGGAGTGTGACGAGTAGATCTATCAAGAGTTTTGAGTGCGAATCATCTTCATCAACATTGCAGGCAAGTTCACACTTTGATCATATCCCATTGCATACCCAATTTTTTTGCATTAGATCAATCTTCACACATTGCATGATTAGGATCTAATTAAACTGTGGGATGGGAAGTAGATGAGGTAGTACCTATTACCTGTTTATTATCAAACCTTTGGGAGTTACTTCTACGTTTGCTTATTATGTCATGCTATGCTAGTAGACGTGGATTGGGTTTTGAGAGTATCCATGATAGATGTGAGATTGTTAATTAATGGTTTACTTAAGGTGGCAACTTAAACACACATCTGGTTGGATTGAGGCACCTGGTTATTCTAGGATTGCCTGTGTAGGCACCTGGGTAATCCAGGACTTGCCTGTTTTCTTTTGGACTGCCACCCAGGCTCAAAGGGATCATGAGATTTTTCAAACTAGAAACTTCCGTGTGCAGCCACAAGCCATTATGGGCTTTGGCATAGTTGATTAAGTCGTGCGAACTCTTACAGGGTAGACTAGCAGATGTAGGGGAAAGTAGGTGTACCGATCTATCCATCGTAAGGTGCTAGCGCTTCTGAAAGACTGTGTCTCGGTCATCCGTTTCTCAAACACCATGTAGTGCGAGAAATCCAACGGAGGCGATCGAGTCTTGTGGGGAAAAGTGCGCAAACCTCTGTAGAGTGTATAAACTAATCATGATTAGCCGTGTCCCCGGTTATGGACATCTTGAGTATCTAGTTCTTGGATTATCCTGTTGATCTCATCACGTTACTTTAAATGAATATTGTTGGGTTTTAATGATGATGCTTAATTGGGATTGAGAATGCTGTCAACCATTCTCAATGTTCAACAACCACCATGATAGTTAATTAAAATGTATTCCTTTGCAGTAGGGAAAAATTGGCTTTTCGCAAAAACCTTATAACCATAGAGCTTTTCCACCAGCCAAATATGCATGTAGCGATAGCCTTTATTCATCATTCTCTATGGTGTGAATTTGCCAGTACATTCAATGTACTGGCCCTCTGTGGCTGCAACGTCTCATGTTGCAGGATTATCTTACGACGAGTAAGTGATACGTTAGGGTTACGATTTCTACACTCAACTTTGCCGTTGGTGTTGATGGGAATCCACAACCTTGTTACTTCCGCTATTTTGGATTTGAGGTAATAGTATTTACGTTACTTTTACATGTGATTTACCTCTGTTATAAATCCTCGAGTACTGTGTGTGTCAGCATACCGATCCAAGGATGACACTTAAGCACAGAGACTTGACCCATTCGGGTTAGGTCGCTACAATATGCCCATGAGCTCTACATATGTTTTGTTAAGGGTTTTGCCATCTTTCCAGAGGTGCAACCCATGTATTTTTGTGATGTGTGTGGTGACTAGCACAAGCTTGCAAAGTGAGGCACTTGGTAATGCTGATTTCAGGGACTTGGCATTTCCACTAAGTCCTTGGACTATTTATTTCATTATGCCATATGTTCATGTTGTTTCCTAGTGATCCGTGCCTCTTTTGAGGATGATCAGTAAGGATGTTTTGTTAATCTTTTAGTGCTGTATCCATCCATGTATTTGTTTGCAATTATGGAGCACCCTAGCTTGAGTCAATCGAGCTCTACTTTTGCTATTTCGTGAATCTGGGCAGATTGTCTACTTGTTAGCGATTTTGTCGAGGATGTTGTAGTTGATCCGTGCATGCTATGTTATTGTTCTTGCCATGTCTAGCTTGTATAATGTGCATTCTTGATGGATGTATGCTTAGATTGTCATGCCTTGCTCTGTAGTGAGTGCATCGAGCTTGTTAACATGCCTACTTGATATCTGTTTCAGCATGCTCCAATTTTCACTAAGTCTGTGATCTGATTATGTTTTTGCCATGTTCACATGCTTGCAATTGTATTTTCTGATCCCTTTTGGCTCAAGGTCACTAAGGGACTTTTGTTAAGCTCTTTGAGTAGCTCCATGCCATGCTTTACTTTTCCATGTTCAGGTTCTGTAGCATGTAGTTTTGTTGCTCCGAAGTGTGCTATCTGATCTGAAATTCCAGACAAGTGTTAATTTCACTAAGTCTGAAATCTGTTTACCAAATGCATTTTTGCCATGCTTGTTTGAACCTGTTAATGGATGAATTGGCCGTAGCTCAGTGCTAGACTTTTGTTAAGCTTCATGAGTGGATCCCTGCCATGTATTTTGTTGCCATGTTTGAGTGCCTTAGCATGTTCATCTCGTTGCATCTAGATGGCTACTTGCTGTAAATCGCAGACCGGTGCCATATTTGTATTGCTTGCCATTTCCAAACCGTAACTCCGATTCCGGTGTTCTTTATATCGTTTTCAAGAGATTTCATCTCATCTTTCCAGTGGCACACTTGGATTTCCAAGTTGAGGCCAGGTTATTTCATTCCCTTGCAAATCATGCATATGCATCGCATACCGCATCCCGCATATCATACCATGTTCATGTGTTGGTTGTTTACTATGTTGTGTGTTTCTTTACGGTGTTTGCTTCTTCGGGTTGGTTCCGGTAACATCATGTTTGTGTGGACCCGTTCATCTATGTTCCGTTTGTCTTCTTCATGGAATCGTTCTTCTTCCTTGCGGGATTTCAGGCAAGATGATCATACCCTCGAAATCACTTCTATCTTTGCTTGCTAGATGCTCGCTCTTTCGCTATGCCTATGCTGCGATACCTACCACTTGCTTATCAAGCCTCCCATATTGTTGAACCAAGCCTCTAACCCACCTTGTCCTAGCAAACCGTTGATTGGCTATGTTACCATTTTTCTCAGCCCCTCTTATAGCGTTGTTAGTTGCAGGTGAAGATTGAAGTTTGTTCCTTGTTGGAACATGGAGATGTTGTTCCTTGTTGGAACATGTTTACTTGTTGGGATATCACTATATATCTTATTTAATTAATGCATCTATATACTTGGTAAAGGGTGGAAGGCTCGGCCTTATGCCTGGTGTTTTGTTCCACTCTTGCAGCCCTAGTTTCCGTCATATCGGTGTTATGTTCCCGGATTTTGCGTTCCTTACGCGGTTGGGTAATAATGGGAACCCCTTGACAGTTCGCCTTGAATTAAAACTTCTCCAGCAATGCCCAACATTGGTTTTACCATTCGCCACCTAGTCTTTTCTTTCCCTTGGGTCGGCCAACCCAAGGGTCATCATTATTTTACCCCCCCCCCCCGGGCCAGTGCTCCTCTGAGTGTTGGTCCAAACTAGAGTCTTGTGCAGCGCCCCCTCGGGGAAACTCGAGGTTTGGTTTTAGTTGTATGGAGAGCTCATCTGAGTGTGCCCTGAGAACGAGATATGTGCAGCTCCTATTGGGATTTGTCGGCACATTCGGGCGGTGTTGCTGGTTTAGTTTTACCCTGTCGAAATTTCTTGTAGAACCGGGATACCGAGTCTGATCGGAACTTCTCGGGAGGAGGTCTATTCCTTCGTTGACCGTGAGAGCTTGTCATGGGCTAAGTTGGGACACCCCTGCAGGGATTTGAACTTTCGAAAGCCGTGCCCGTGGTTATGGGCAGATGGGAATTTGTTAATGTCCGGTTGTAGAAAACCTGAAGTTGACCTTAATTAAAATACATCAACCGCGTGTGTAACCGTGATGGTCTCTTTCCGGCAGAGTCCGGGAAGTGAACATGGTGTTGGAGTTATGCTTGACGTAGGTTGTCTAGAATCACTTCTTGATCATACCTTTATCGACCGTGCTTTGCCTTCTCTTCTCGCTCTCATTTGCGTATGTTAGCCACCATATATGCTAGTCGCTTGCTGCAGCTCCACCTCATACCTTTACCTTACCCATAAGCTTAAATAGTCTTGATCACGAGGGTGCGAGATTGATGAGTCCCCGTGGCTCACAGATACTTCCAAAATCAGCTTGCAGGTGCTGTTGAACCCTACAGATGACGCTACCAAGCTCAAGGAGGAGCTCGATGAGGATCTTGTCCTTTGGTGTTGTTTCGTTCTAGTTGATCAGTAGTGGAGCCCAGTTGGGGTTGATCGGGGACCTTTGTCGCATTTGGGGTTCTTCTCTTATTTTGGTTCCATAGTCGGACCTTGAGTGTATTTGGATGATGTAATGCTTTATTCATGTAATTGTGTGAAGTGGCGATTGTAAGCCAACTATGTATCTCTTTCCCTTCTGTATTACATGGGTTGTGTGAAGATTACCTCACTTGCGACATTGCTTTCAATGCGGTTATGCCTCTAAGTCGTGCTTCAACACGTGGGAGATATAGCCGCATAGAGGGCGTTACACGCTGCCTTTCCTACCTGATGCTAAGAGCGCCGACTAGGAGAATATTTTTCCAAGTGGGTTGACATCATCTCTTGCTAGAAGTAAATGATTGCTTCATCGCTCTCGCTCTCTTCATTGTTGTGAAAGAAAAGTGGAAAATCCTTGCGATGGTTGCCAAAGTCTACACAACTAGGGTGTCCAAAGTCCTCTAGGGTGTGTTTGGTAGGGTATATGAATGGTGCATGAGAGCAAAAGTTCTCTTCTCGATCCATTTTGGGTGTTTGGTAGAGTGTATGAAGAGTGCATGAGTCCACACTAGTTTAACGCAAATACACTAGAAGCATGCATGAAGAAAGCATGAATGAAGAGGGGTGCCGAGATGAGCATGCATAAAAAGGGAACAACTATGCTGAGATGAGAATGCAACCAAACACACCCCCGGTGGACCACCAGAGTCCCCCATCTACCTATCGGTCCACCTGATTCCTACACTGGAAATTCCCGTGGTTCGGCCGGCGATCATCTTCATGGGTGGGAACTTGTAGAGGATGTCCTACATGGTTGAAAAACAAGAGGCGACGCTACCGATGGCAGATGCATCTACAAGTATAAGTGAAGGGAACGAGTCTATGCAAAGAGCAAACCTAAAGGATCATTTTTCTAGGCTAAACATGCATAGTGAATAGGAGAAAGAGCTCAATTTGTCGAGTGAAGTGGTGGTTAGAAATCTTTATGGTTCACACCACCAAGCCATTTGGTCATGTGGTAATGTTTAAGGCGTTGCGTAAATGCATGTGCCTCGGCTCAAGGGGTGACCTTCAAAACCATGGAGAACAATATATTCCTCGTGCAGTTCATGTGTGTTGGAGACTGGGACAAGGTCATGGGCGACAGTCCATGGGCATTTAGAGGGTTCACCACTAAGGATGCTGCTAACGCGACACTACAATCAGAGACCCTTCGATGAAACTGTGTGTGATGCATTAATCACAAACGTTGTTGAAATAAAAATGTCACCAATAATATGAACCATTTGCAATGGCGAAGACATCAAACACAATTCTGATTAGAGTTGCGCAAGCGATACGTGCACACAATTGATCCATGCGTACTGGTTGCAATGAGCCAGAACAATAGACGCGGCCAACCATATCAAGGTGTGTGTGATAGACCGCATACAGTTCAGTCAGATGAACTGCTTGTGTCATGGTTTTGTCACGGCAGATGTCCTAGTGTGAGGACTTAGATGTGAGGCCTTCGCAAACGGTGATTAGCTTGTCGGGGTTGAGAGGGTCGAGACACACGAGTTTACCCAGGTTCGGCCCCTCATGGTGTAGGTAAAGACCTACTCCTGCTTTTCTGCTTACTGCTTGAGTATCGATTACAAGGGAGAGAATTCGCTTGACCTCGCTATCAATTGATTGTAACCTGATCTATCTGCCCCCGGGACTTGCCTTTATATACAGGTCAAGGCCCCTGGGTTTACAAGAGTCCGGGTCGTGTTATGACCCGTGACTAAGTCCAACTCTAAGTCACCTCACTCCTCTAGCAAATCATCATGTGGCGGCTTATGCTTTTGGGCCGTCACCGCTGCCTTCTAGTTCCGGGCCCTAAGCTGGCCCATCTTGTGAGCTGCCCTTTCAGTCTTGTGTTTTGATCACTCTGGCCCATCTAAAGTTTAGCTTTGAGAGTCGCCAGTGATATGACCCGACCTTTCACTAGTACATCGAGGTGCTATACAAACGGTCTTTAACCCCTTTCCGCGACGGCGTTTGTAACCGTCGCCAAGTGAATGACTGCGATAGAGGGGTCCTTCCCACACGACCCAGAAACCATTAGGGTTAGGGAGCCTTGATGCATACAATTGTCCCTACTCGTTTGTGCTCGCATTGCCATCGCAGTCGGTATTTCGTGGTGCTACGTTTATGATGCGCGGCCCATCACAAATGGTTCACGATTATAGAACATGTATGATAAGCAGACAATCACACACATTCACTTTTCCCGAACTGTGTGCGATAAATAATTAAGAAGATTAGCTAATCGTCGTACGAGTGTCGTATAGGATTACGAAACATCAAACTATCGTAACATCTACGTACATGATAACTATCGCACACACTATTCTGTGGTGCAGTGTTTATGATGCATAACACATCAGAAACAGTTCATGGTTGCAAATCATGTATGATAAGGCAACTATCACAAACGTTTAGTTTACCCGCACCATTTGTGACATTGTCTGACCTCACATACGGTTTGCAAACGGCAACTGTGTGCATGCTCGCACATGTTCCCTCTCTGTGAACCGTGTCGGATTATGGTTTATATCACAAATGTTTGTGTTCTATCGATCTTGTGCACCGTAATGACCTGCGAAGCGTAATTTCCCCATAATTTAATTGCCGCTATGTCAAATTGTACCAGATTTGAATTTAAAATTATGCTATAGCTTATTCATATCCATCAGGTTCAAACAACCAATGCATTATTCGACTGAGAGGTACATATGTTAAAGAATTACATAAGCACCAAATAAAGAATGATGAACCATAGTTGTATACTTGTACTATTAAAGACGGTAAATAAAGAGGCGAAATACATTCTGGTTGCTGAACAAGGTGAAGCGGAATGCCTGTATTGTGCCCTCCTGCATGCAGAAGGCATGCACGACTCTAGTACAACCCCTTGTGATGACCGACCGCCCACCCTTCACTGTCTTCATGAACACATCTAGATAATCATCATGTTCTGGTAGAAATACTTGAACCTTTACATGCTCACCAATCATGTAGTTTGAGAGGTAACTTTGAGTAATCTGCCTTGGCAACCACTGCAAAGGAAAAAGATTCAAACATTGTCATCTAACACAACTAATTATGGCAGTAAAAAGAAGGCTGCATGGTTCTTACTTACCATCCCGCAGTTCGTTGTTGTCTTGGATAAAGTGTAAACAAATAGTTTAATTGCCATCTTTTGACCCATTTACTAACAATCTTTATCAGCTTCCTCACTTGATGCTGGTTCATCAATATCTCATTGCCCATACGCAGAAGGGGTCGAAGCGCGGATCTTTACCAATGACATTTGTACCTAAAAGCACCAAGTTAATATTAGAAGCTAAACATCAATTGCACAATGATGTAGTACAACATCCCCTATCCCTTGGTCATATATTAGACGAATTAACATCTTATATTATGGGAGGTAGGGAGTTTATTGCATTCTTACAAATTATCGGCTAATTAACTATTGTTGTATCCATGGGTTAGAGTTAATTTGAGCTAGTTTGGGCTCAAATAGCCCTAAAGTATATCCAAACATGAGGGCTAGTTTGAGCTAGTTGCATCTAACCCACCCCAAAAAACTATCCCACCCAAGAGGTGCTAATTGGAGCTAGTACTCCTAGTGCATTTATTGTCAATCTAACCATGTCATCCAAACACCTCTTTTGATGGAGTTAGTTCAGGGTTAGTCACGAGCAAGAAACTAACTCTAACCTCTAGCTAAGTTGAGTATCCAAACAAGGTTTTGTTGTTGTTGCTGCTGCTGCTCTTCTACGTATATCTAGACATCATCACAACATTAATGTAACACTCTTCCTTGTTGCTATGTAGCCTAGGATTGCATATTTAGACATTAAGTATAGTGCATGTTGCTATGTAGCCTTAGATATATTACATATGACCCTTGTTAACCTAGCGATAAATGGGTTACAAATATATCCAGCTAAAAGTTCGATTCACCGATTAGTCCCTTATCAGCCCCCGGCCTATATGGTACTTGCTACCGATATCCTGAATAGTGAGTATATATAAGCCATGGGATGAAACTAACCTCGATGGAAAACAACAGTCGTTCCCAAAATTGTCCTGTGTAAGTACATCGAGAGGCATGTTAAGCACACCAGGCTAAACATGAACCAAATATATCCATGGTAGACAAAATAATCTCCAAAAGATAGCTTCAGTGTGCAGGTTTAAGCACGCTAGTAAAGCAAAACAAGTGGAAAGGTGTGTTAACTGCAACATGCCTAACATTTAACAACAAGCAAACATAGTCATTCAAACTGGTATATATTGTGCCGGTCTAAGTACAATGGTTATTGTTAAGTAAAAATGGAAAGGCGTATTAACTGCAAGATGCAGCAACCAAATGTAGTCATTCATTGTGGTATTGTTGAAACTGGTATTGATGAAATTGAACTACACAGTTCATACTTGCACATATAAAACATCACGTTGTGAATAACTGGAATAAACAAGGCATACTATGAACAACCAAATATAGAATTTGAAACTGGACATATGCTAACTACAAATAACCAAACAATCAAAAAACTTTAAGAAAGGCATATGCTAGCTATAACAGGCTTAACAGCAAGCAAATATATGCATTCCTATGGGTATGTTGAAAACTGGATTGATGAAATGTACTACATAGTAAATAGTTGCACATATAGAGCATCACATTGTGAACAACTGAAATAAAAAAGGCATACTGCAAACAACCAAATATAGAAATTAAAACCGGACATATTCTCACTACACTACAAAAGGGACCCGACAAAACAAATCATGGGTTGCCCCCTATGAAGAGGAACGACAAAACAAATAATGGGTTTCCTCACTTGTCATAGATGGGCTCATTCCCGTGGGAAGAGCACGGACCCTGGATGCGCTCCATGTTGTCGCAGATGGGCTCCTTCCCCTTGGAAGAGCACGACTGTAGGGGCCCTCCCTGATGCCGTAGACGAGCTCTTTCCCCTTGGAAGAGCAGATGTGCTCTTTCCCCTTGGAAGAGCCGGAGAGGGTGCCCTCCTCATGGTCGCCATTGATGAGGTCTGACTTGGAAGCTGTGGATCCCAAGCCAGCGTCGCAGAACATGTCCTTCATAAATGACAAAAGGGCCTCGATGGTGATGTAGGATGGCAAATTCTTGACAGGGAGCCAGAGGAGATCAGCGTCGGGGTCATGGATGACATCGACGACAATTGAACCCGAGGGGTTGGGGGTGGGCCACTTAACCTGTGACATAGCCCATGTCAAGCCGTTGCTGTCGACGACCTCGACATCGTAGCCGGCGTCCACGACATACCCGCATACTCTAACCCGCTGATTGAGGGCCTGCGGCCAGTAATGGTCGTCATCTTCCTCGGTGACTACCTCAGTGATGTCAAGCGAAGAGACCGCAATACACCTCCTTTGGGCCAGTCGCTCCTCTAGCTCCACGGGAAGCGTAGCCAGGCTTAGGGTGCGATGCTCTAGAGTGGGGGATGGGGATCTGTGGGAAAGGGGTCGTTTGGCAGGCGTCATCTAAGAAACTCAGGGCGGCCTGGGTATGGAGATCGGTGGGTAAGCTGCACGGGCAAACCGATAGATGTTGACAATGGAGGCCTTACTGTCGTCATTCTGGGAACGGGGGTCCCCAGACCTGCCTGCCTGCGGCCCACGGCGTGGCTGAGCCAACAGGCCGTACGGCCCATCTTCGTCAACAAGGCACCCAAGACCCTCGCGAGGGTCCAAGCCTCGCGAGGTGGATGACGCAAGACCTCCTCCGGAGCGGCCTGGTCAGGCAGGCTCACGAGGAGCGGAGATATCAAGGCGGGGCGAACCTCACGAGACTCTCATGACGTAAGCCATGACGCACAGCACTAGGCGGGCGCCAGCGCGCACAGCGTCCTCATTTCCTCTTTGGTGCTAAGGAGGCAAGCGCAGGCGAGGAGTACCGAGGCCCCAGGCAAAGGTTGCCATTTCGGTGCAACGAGACCAAGACCAGAAGGACGACAAGATGAAGGTCATCGTGGAGCCCAAGACGGCGTCACCACTAGAGCCTTTCACAAGCGAAGACCGCTTTTGTCAGGATAGCTTGTACTACCTGTCCCCCTTCAAATTAGCCCGCCATTGTTGGCTCCCTTCCCGCTCAATATTTGGGAAGAGGACCAGGGCCTCTATAAATAGGACTAGCCACCACCATAGTAGGGGCATCTGATCTTAGCTTGAGGGAATCTACTCACTACAAGTTCATACTCACAAGAACACCTCAACCTTGGGAGGCTGTTCTCCCCCTTGTATTGTTCATCATCAGCCCAAGAGGCAATCCACCACCACCACACCGGAGTAGGGTATTACACCACAACGGTGGCCCAAACCAGAATAAACCCCATGTCTTTCTGTGTTGTGAGTTCGTCGAGTTCATCCGCAAGATCTTAGCGAGCTAGAGCGTCGATCGGTAGGAGGGAAAGACTTCACGCGCACCCCAGTGTTGAAACCTTAAGGGTTAGCCGAAATCCCACATCCGACATTTGGCGCGCCAGGTAAGGGTGCGCCGTAGTTTCCCTTCCGTCGGTTCGTTGCTCCGTCGCTTCCATGGCGGACGCTCGCCGTGCTCGAGCTGAGCGTCGGGCTGCCCTCTCCGCCTGCGTCACTCAGACGGCTCCTGTAGGTGGGCCACCTCGTCGCTCTTCGTCTCCTACCACCAACGCTGCCACCGGACCGGCGGGGAACGAGCAGCAGGCGTCCTTGTTGCATCCATCAGTGCGGCAGGACGGCCGCACCGCTACTCCATCACTCACCCCTGCTGGTTCTTCGTCTCATGCACACCATGCTCCCATGGAGGCACGGGCCGCGCTCATCGTGGCGAATGAGTTCCTGCGTTACCGCCCCATTGACGACCTCTACGAGGAGTGGCTCGACCGCATCGCCGAGCTCGTCCGTGCCGCCGGGGGCTCTCCGACGCCGTCCCACTCTCTGCCCCCTCAACCAGCCGCGGGCGACGGGGCTCATGGCATACCGCCACCGCCTCGACCCCAAGACGGTGCCTTAGCACTGAGGCGCGCGCCTCCGCGGCGTGATCCACCGCGCCCGGCGCCCTCGTATGAATAAAGACGCTGCCAAGAAATCCCGCGGCTGCAAGAAGCTGCACTGGCGCTCCCCGCGCCACCTCGTCAAGACCGCGTGCCGCCTGTAGTGGCGCAGCGCGGACCTCGCCAGGACCAAGCTCCGCCTCAGAAGCGGGCCCCGACAACCACGACTGGTTGCCGTGCCTTCACCCCCGAACTGCGTAGCGTCGCCTGGACAGGCAAGTTCAAGCCAGATCTACCTCCTCGATACGACGGCACCATCGACCCTGCGGACTTCCTGCAGCTCTATGAGTTGAGCACCGAAGCGGCCAATGGCGATGAAAAGTCATGGCGAACTAGTTTCCCATGGCTCTCAAGGATGGGGCCCGCTCCTGGCTCCTGAACCTGCAGCACGGCTCGATCTCCTCTTGGGACGAGATGCGCGACCGCTTCGTCGCCAACTTCCAGGGCACTCGCGACCGCCCACCGGCCGCAGGCGATCTACGCCGCATCAAGCAACATCCAGGAGGGACCCTCCAGAAGTACATCCAGCGCTTCAACAACACCCGCCTCAAGATCCCCAAGATCACGGACGAAGCCATCATCTCCGCATTCTCAGACGGCGTCTGTGACGTCAAGATGAAGGAAGAGCTGGCTATCCACGAGGAGCTTTGCACATATCAGGAGTTGTTCAACCTGGCGACCAAGTACGCAAGAGTTGAGGAGGGGCGCCTCTCTCTCCTTGAGCTGCCAGCTGCAGGAGTGGAGGAGAAGAAGGTCAAGGCCAAGGAAGTGAAGCGCAAAGAGGCAGTAGTGCTCGCAGAGGAGCCCGACACCAAGCGAGACAGATATTAGCCCGAGTCGTCCAAGAACGGCCGACTGTTCTGCACCTTCCACAATTTGAACACCCACAACACCAGCGACTACCAAGAGCTCAGAGCCATACGGGAAGGACGCTATGGTCGACGCCCTGAGCGCAACGACCGGGGCTACGACCACGGAGGAGGACGCGGAGGTGGACGCTGGGACGACCGTGGCCCACGCCAGGAGTGGCGCGACCGGCCTCGTGAGGACCACTGACAGGACCAACCTCGCGAGGGCGCCTAGAGGGACCCGCCTCGTGAGGATCTCCCCCAGGGCAACGCCGGTCTTCCCCCGTTGCCGCCACCGAGAAGGAACAACGACCACCACCAGGACGAGGGGGATGGGGGCTTCTAGGAGCCACGTGCGATCGCTTGCATCTTGGGCGGTGCTCAGGCCCCAACCTCTCAGCGCATCTTCAAACAGTTCACTCGCAAGGTGAACGCGGTGCTCCCCAAACTCGAGGCCACGCGCCCGCTCAGGTGGTCCCAATGCGCCATCACCTTCGACTCGGCAGACCAGCTCAAGTGCGCAGCCACCGCTGACGCACTCCCTATGTTGTGCTCCCCAGTCATCAGCAATGTGCAAGTCACCAAGACTCTCATCGACGGCGGCGCAGGGCTCAACGTCCTATCTGTCGACACGTTCGACAACCTCCAAGTGCCCTATGAGCAGCTCCAGCCAACCAAGCCTTTCTCAGGAGTGACTGGCGGTTCTACCACACCGATAGGGCAAGTCCGCCTACCTATCACCTTCGGGGAGTGCAAGAACTACCGCACCGAGCTCATCGACTTAGACGTCACGCACAGCCGCCTGCCGTACAATGCCATCCTCGGTAACCAGCCCTGGCCAAGTTCATGGCAGTCACTCACCACGGCTACAACGTTCTCAAGATGCCAGGAAGCAGGGGAATCATCATGGTCCCATGTGAAGAAAGGGATGCGGTGTGCTCCCTTGAGCACGCCTTCCAAGCTGCAGCAATCGACAACCCTGACAGCAGAAGTGAAGGCCCTCCGGAGACCATCCCCAAGAAGAAGCAGCCACGCTGCGTAGGACCCCAAGAAGATGGCGTCACGTCAGGAGCCTCGTCAGGATCAGCGCTCGCTCCAGGGGCACCTCCCTCCACCGCATAGGAAAGCGCGCCCGACGCCATCCTTAGGCAGGACTCGGGGGCTCTCTCCTGGAGAGCCTTAGACGTTGCCAACCTAATGAGGGAGGCGCTTGGGCACCACTTGGAAGCGTGCTTCACGTCACAATTTCCTCAGGAGAGCACATGGCAAGGAGTGCCCACCACCCAGGAGTTCATCACCGAGACCACCCAGGAACTCCAAGAAGCAAGAGCCATGCGCGGCCATAGCCGCTCACAAGGCGCAGCCCCCCATCCAGGCGAGGATGCCGGGCTGCGTGTCTGCGTCGACGTCCTAGGGCTCAACAGGGCCGCATCTCAGGAACGCTTCTGGCCATCACGTGCGGGCCGCTATGAGGGTCCGCCACACAGCTACGGTCGCATGCCCTTCGGCTTGCCGAGCGTGGTGTCGGCCTATCGGCGCAACGTGTGGCAAGTCCTGGCGGCTCAGGAGGCTAGGTTCCACGCTGTTCTGGAGGAGATGGGGACAGTCTTCAGGGAACCTCCTGAGCCCCCAGAGCGTCCCGAGGCTCAGGGTCCCGGTGGCTCATGAGGAGCCATCCCTTCAACGCGTGGCTTCAGCTGCACCAACTCTACTTCGTCTAAAGAACCAGGTGACATCTTCCAAGTTTATTTAAGCTGGGAGCACCCCTCGGGCTACATTATTCCCAGGCCACACGGGTCTGTCCCTGTGGCATGTATCCCTTTTGCTTAAGTCTTTAGCTTACCTTACCGGGGGCGCCCCTCGGGCTACATCATCCCTAAGCCGCTCGGGCCAGACCCGGTGGCATGTATCTTCCTGCATTTACCTAAGTTGATCTGCTCTCCCTGCTTAACCTGCCTATGGTTATCACCTACTCGATCATCGCCTCCCGCGGGGCCTCCTCACAGGCACGACGCTGGTGCATGGGTCCGTCCCTGCCACGTTGACAAATCTGAGTGGTCGAGCTCTGGCTCGCGGCACACCCCGCGCACGTCACCTCACCAGGCCCTCAGTGCCTTCACTTCATTCGGACCAACCAGCGGCAGTCAGGTGGCAGTAACGGCAAACCATGTTTCTTCTTGTGCCTGTCCACAGGGACCCCGCGGGAAGGATAGCAGGAGGCACCGCGAGTCTCCTTTTCTCTCGTGCGATTCACTTGCGCGTTAAAAGGGGGGCTCTTGAGCATCGCGACTCAGGAGCTCTTACTGGCTCTCCAGCCCTCACCCCCTAGCCTTGCCAGGGCATCACGACCTGGCATACCAGTGGCGGCTGAGCTCGCTCGAGGGTCGAGACCTGAGGACGTAGATCACTAAGGAGAGCTCGGGAGACGGAAAACTCGTACGGACCGGCCTAGCTATGTCGCATAAGTTGGCACGCAGCCCTAGCGCAACATCAGGAATCACCGCGAAGTCAGCAAGATAAGTCTCTCCCTCGGATCGGCTAAATATTTGGGCCTAGTAGTCGCTCACACCATGCCGCAACCCCGTTGCGGCCAAGTCCTCTTCCTTTCTATCCTTACCATGGCCGCTTGGGCGCTAAGGGGGACCTCCTGAGCATGGCGCCTCAGGGGCTCTTACTGGACCTCGGGCCGCGCACCTCCTGGCCTTGACCACGGCATCGCGACCTGGCATACCAGCGACAGTTGTAGCCGCCTTGGGACCGGGACCCGTCAGCGTAGAGCAACAAGCTATCGCGAGGAAAGAAAGGGGGGACCGAGCCTTAACGGGACATGCGTTCATCAAATCTTCATAACAAGGAAGATAAGTACAAAGGCATTGCAGATCCTTACATGCCCCCACGGGGTGATTCATGATTCTTCGCAGGAAACAAGACCAGATGCTAAGGGGAATCCTATCTATATTCTTCCATGGTGGACGCCATCATCAACAGTGGGCCACGGGAGGCCGGCGCCAATCCCATCTAGACCAGCGGCGGCGGCGGCCGGATGCCGCAGCCCTGCTCCGAGCGCGGCGAGAGCTCGGGGGCATGTAGCTATCGTCGCTCGTCTGTGGAGTCTCATAGAGCTCAGGAGAGCTGCTGGACTCCCAAGGGCTGCTGCTGCTGGAGTGGTCGCGAGCGGAGCGTGCATCAGCCTCATGCTCCTCTCCAGAGCAGCACTCCAGGCGGCGGCCCTCGGTGTCAAAACCTTGAAGAAGATCGTGGAGGCACCGTCGTACTCGAAGTGGATCGCGAGGGCGCCCCTCGCACGACAGACCCGTGCGACCTCGCCCTAGCCGCGAGTCATGAAGATCTTGCCGGTGGGGACCGCTTCGATCTCCACTCCGGTCGCCGGAGCACTGCAGTCAGCATGCTGCAGCCAGAGCTTGAGTGCCCCCCCTCGGCGGCATCACCTCGGAGAAGAACTGCGGGAAGCGGATCCAGGAGCTTGGTGGAATCGGCGCCCATAGCACCAACTCGCGCGAGGAGTCAACGGTGTGGACCCTAGGGGCAACGGCACGCGGCACCGTGGCACGGTGACCCTGGACGCGGCATGGGCGGCGCTGCTCGTCGCTCCTACCTCCCGGACCCCTAGCTCAGGCGTACAAGGGTAGCGGGTACCCCGGTGGAGGCCGCTCGCACCAAGGCCTCGTCACCACTTGCATCGCCGCTTCGTCACGGTGATCGATCGACCTCTTCTTCGGCGGATGTGGCCCTGGATCGTCAGGGGGAGCTTTCCCTTTCCCTTCGGCGGAAAACCTTCTAATGGGCGCCATTGTTGTCAGCGCCGCAAGCAGTGGAGCAGAGAAGCGGGCAAGCGAGGAAGAGATGGGCAACGGGGGCTCTGGCCCCTCCCTCATTTATAGCAAGAGAAGGCCAACCGGTGTCTCCCATGATTGCAGGTAATGATGGCTTTCCTTGCATGATGCAGGGACTTGTCAAGTCATGCAGTCGTCGAGGCAGCATGGGGAAGCGTAGACGCCCACGTCCAATCAACCGCCACGCGTCAACCGAGGCCACAAGCTTTTGGGGCCCGCGGTGCTCCGAGCTTGACCCTTGGCTTCGCCACGAAGCCAAGCCCGAGCACACCTTGGGCCCGGGGGCTACTGTCGGTGTTCTGGGAATGGGGGTCCCCAGAACTGCCTGCCTGCGGCCCACGGCGTGGCTGAGCCAGCAGGACATACGGCCCATCTTCGTCAACAAGGCACCCAAGACCCTCGCGAGGGTCCAAGCCTCGCGAGGCAAACGACGCAAGACCTCCTCCGGAGTGGCCTGGTCAGGCAGGCTCACGAGGAGCGGAGATATCAAGGCAGGGCGAACCTCACGAGACTCTCGTGACGTAAGCCATGACGCACAACACCAGGCGGGCGCCAGCGCGCGCATCGTCCTCATTTCCTCTTTGGTGCTAAGGAGGCAAGCACAGGCGAGGAGTATCGAGGCCCTAGGAAAAGGTTGCCATTTCGATGCAACGAGACCAATACCAGAAGGACGGCAAGATGAAGGTCATTGTGGAGCCCAAGACGGCGTCACCACCAGAGCCTTTCACAGGCGAAGACCGCTTTTGTCAGGATAGCTTGTACTAGCTGTCCCCCTTCAAATTGGCCTGCCATTGTTGGCTCCCTTCCCGCTCAATATTTGGGAAGAGGATCAGGGCCTCTATAAATAGGACTAGCCACCACCATAGTAGGGGCATTTGATCTTAGCTTGAGGGAATCTACTCACCACAAGTTCTTATGCACAAGAACACCTCAACCTCAGGAGGCTGTTCTTCCCCTTGTATTGTTCATCATTAACCCAAGAGGCAATCCACCACCACCACACTGGAGTAGGGTATTACACCACAACGGTGGCCTGAACCAGTATAAACCCCGTGTATTTCTATGTTGTGAGTTCATCGAGTTCGTCCGCAAGATCTTAGCGTGCTAGAGCGTCGATCGGTAGGAGGGAAAGACTTCATGCGCACCCCTGTGTTCGAACCTTAAGGGTTAGCCGGAACCCCACATCCGACACTTGCAGCAATGGCGGTGGTGACGGCGACCTTACTAGGGTTTCGAGCGAGGGAGGGGTGTGTGTGTGTGCATGCGCGCACACGCCCAAGGAGGTTTTGGTTGTGTGTGTGCGTGTGGAGGGGGCGGGGGGTGTTTTTGAGGAAATGATGTGGCTACTGAAAATTTAACTACGCGGTAGTCAAATGCGGGAGTGAAATGCCAAGGCTATTGAAAATTTGGATGATGGTGCATCGCACACGGTCCGGAAATAACAACCATGTGTTATGAAACAGAAAAACCCTCGAGGCGGGCAGATAATTTCGAGGGATGCAGGCAGGAGCGGGAACAAGAAACATCACACACGGTCGAAACATAATAACCATGTGTTATCAAACAGAAAAAACCTGCAGGCGAGTAGATATTTTTGAAAGGGTAAGCCTCGTGGAGCCCAATGTACTGTGCGGATGTGCATGACACGGGCACCGGCATGGCACACGGTTAGTGTGAGTGAACCGTGTCTGTTCTATCATCTGACTTGTCTAATGTTCATAAATTTGACGAAAATGACGCAGGAAAGGGTCAAAACATGAACACACTTGCATGTGGACCAAATATAGGTATGAAAACGGTGGTTTGATGTTCAAATACCAAATGCAACTTCGATGTGGCACCTATCTCGCAAAATGCACGGTATTGCTTGCCCCCTTGTGTTCAGCGGGAGGGGAATCCTAAGCTATGAATGCATGCCCCCCACATAGGTTCACCTAGCAAAGTGCAAAGTAGTAGTCCCCCCCCTACACACTTTCAGTTAGTGGGCCAGAGAGGGCATCTCACCAAGATGTATCATAAAACGGACCAAGAATAATCCACCTGGTCGTACAATCTCTCTCTTGTTGTTGGTCGAAGTGATGCCCGTTGATACGTCTCCAATGTATCTATAATTTATGATTGTTCCATGCTGTTTTATTATCAATCTTGGATGTTTTATAATCATTTTATAGTCATTTTATGGTACTAACCTATTAACATAGTGCCAAGTGCCAGTTGCTGTTTTTTCCATGTTTTTTACATCGCAGAAAATCAATATCAAAAGGGGTCCAAATGCCACGAAACTCCACAATGATTTTTTATGGGCCAGAAGGAAGGCAATGGGCCCTGGTTGCACCTAGGGGGGTGCCCTGAGGGGGGCACAACCCACCAGGGCGTGCCAGGAGGCCCAGGCGCGCCCTGGTGGGTTGTGCCCACCTCGGGTACCCCCGGACCGCCTCTTTGCTCTATAAATACCACAATATTCCAGAAACCATAGAGGCATCAACGAAATATTCATCCAGCCGCGGTAGAGTCCAGAACCACCAGATCCAATCTAGACACCATCTCGGATGGGGTTCACCACCTCCATTGGTGCCTCTCCGATGACGCGTGAGTAGTTCTTTGTAGACCTACGGGTCCGTAGTTAGTAGCTAGATGGCTTTCTCTCTCTCTTGCTGAATTCTCAATACAATGGTCTCTTGGAGATCCATATGATGTAACTCTTTTGTGGTGTGTTTGTTGGGATCTGATGAACTTCGAGTTTATGACCAGTCATATCTTTTTATATCCATGAAAGTTATTTGAGTTTCTTTGATCTCTTATAGCCTCGTATTTCTTCTCCAATATTTGGGTTTTGTTTGGCCAACTTGATCTATTTATCTTGCAATGGAAAGAGGTACCCGGTAGTGGGTTCGATCTTACGGTGCTTGATCCCAGTGACAGAAAGGGAACCGACACATATGTATCGTTGCTACTAAGGATAAAAAGACGAGATCTATATCTACCGCCATATTGATAAAAGATCTTTTCTACATCATGTCATTGTTCTTATTGCATTACTCCGTTTTTCCGTGAACTTAATACACTAGATGCAATCTGGATAGCGGTCGATGTGTGGAGTAATAGTAGTAGATGCACGTAGGAGTCAGTCTACTAATCTTGGACGTGATGCCTATGTAATGACCATTGCCTGGATATTTTCATAATTATTTTAAGTTCTATCAATTTCCCAACAGTAATTTGTTTACCCACGGTTTGCTATTTTTCTCGAGAGAAGCCTCTAGTGAAACCTACGCCCCCGGGTCTTCTTTCTCATATATTTGCCTTGCGATCTACTTTTCCTTTGCATTTTTATTCAGATCTATTAAACCAAAAATCCAAAAATACTTTGCTGCCCTTTATTTTATTTGCGATCTATTATTTCAATCTATTACAACTTTCTCCCATCAACACGCAATTTCTGGCGCCGTACCCCGTAAGGGATTGTCAACCCCTTTTACACGTCGGGTTGCGAGGTGTTGTTGCTTGTGTGCAGGTGTTGTTTACGTTGTGTTGCTTGGTTCTCCTACTGGTTCCATACCTCGGTTTCATAACTAAGGGAAATACCTACCGCCGTTCTGCTACATCATCCCTCCCTCTTCAGGGAATTACCGAGGTAGTTGCAGCTACCATCAAGGAGAATTTCTAGCACCGTTGCCGGGGAGGATCTTCAACATATACAAGGTTCCTAATCACAAATCTCATCTCCTTGCAATTTACATTATTTGCCATTTGCCTCTCGTTTTCCTCTCCCCCACTTCACAAACACTTGCTGTTTTATTCGCCCTCTTCTTCGTTTGCCTTTTTCTCGTCAGATCTCATGTTTGCTTGTGTTGCCTTGTGCCTTCCATATGCTTGCATCTTCGCTTGCTAAAACTCTATTGATATGGATCCCCATCCACTTTCTAATCTTTTTAAAAGATCCAATCTTGATGAACCAATTGATAGTGAGTTGAGTGCACTAGATTATCTTTATGAAGTTTTGCTTGAGATTCGTAAATCTGAAAATTGTGATGAAGAAATTTATGAAGTGATTCATGATAGCTCCTTGAATGAAAAGCATGATTGCAATGATTTTAATATGAATTCTATCAATTTAAATTGTGCTATGCAAAACCCCAAGCTTGGGGATGCTAATTTTTCTATGACCACTATTTGTTGCAATGATCATGATTGGGGTGATTCTTCTTATGATCTTGAAAATTTATTGAAGTCTCATGATGACTATGTTATTCGCAATAATTTTGAAAGTGGGTTTGGAAGAGTTTAAACTTTAGGTAAAAATAATCCCACATATGTGGAGAGTGTTCAATCTTATGAAATTCTTGATGAAAGTGGGTTTGGAGAGGTCATGACTTTATTTGATGATCCCATTGTTTTGGAAGAGTGTCAACTTTGCATGCATGTGGATCATAAAGAGAAAATTTTATATGATAGTTATATTATTGAATTTTATTATGATCCTACATATAATTATTATGAGATAGGAAAATATGGTTGTAGAAATTTTCATATTATTAAATTTCCTCTCATTGTGTTGAGATTGCCAATGTTTTGTTCCTCTCCTTTGCATATGCTAGATATTTCTTGTGTTGATAATTTGTTTTCCTATAAAATTCCTATGCATAGGAAGTATGTTAGACTTAAATGTGTTTGTCACATGTTTCATGATGCTCTCTTTGTGTTTCGATTATTATCTGTTCTGTGAGCATCGTTGAAATATTATGCCTAGCTAAGGGCGTAAAACTATAGCGCTTGTCAGGAGGCAACCAATGAATTAAATTTATTTTTGCTTTTTGCTTTATGTTCTTGAGTGTTAGCACAATTATGCTACTGTTATGATTGTGTTTTTTATGTTTTAATTAGTCTTTGTGCCAAGTAGAGCCTTTAGGATCTTCTTGGGCAATAGTTGTTTGATCTTGCTGAAAAAATAGAAAGTTTTGCGCTCACGTAAACAATTATCATTTTTTACCAGAGAGCGATAAAATACCCATTACAATTGCAGTAGATCAACATACAAATTTCTCAGGTCGTCCTAATTTGGCATAATTTTTGGAGTTACAGAAGTATTCGAGATAGTCAGATTGCTACAGACTGTTCTGTTTTGACAGATTCTGTTTTCTTTGTGTTGTGTGCTTATTTTGACGGCTCTATGGTTTTATTTGATGAGTTTTTGCCAAAGAAAAGTTGGAATACTGTAGATATAATACAAACACAAAATATGAATTGGTTTGATACAACACTTACAGTAGTGGTTTATTATTCTTATACTAACGGATCTCACGAAGGTTTTTGTTGAGTTTTGTGTGATTGAAGTTTTCAAGTTTTGGGTTATCTTATGATGGATGAAGGAAGGATGTAAGAGCCTAATCTTGGGGATGCCCCAGCATACCAAGATATTATCCAAGAATGAGCAACCAACTAAGCTTGGGGATGCCCCGAGTGGCATCCCCGCTTTCTTCCAACAACTATCGGTATTTAACTCAAGACTATATTTTTATTCATCACATGATATGTGTTTTGCTTGGAGCGTCTTGTATGATATGTGTCTTTGCTTGTTTTATTTTGTGTTTTAAGTCATCAATTCTTGCTGGACACACCTATTTTAGAGAGTTAAAATTATATCATGACTTGTTAGAATTGCTCTCTATGCTTCACTTAAATCTTTTATGAGCTAGGACTTGCTCTAGTGCTTCACTTATATCTTTTTGAGCACGATGTGCTTTGTTATTTTTGAAGAAATTCTCTCTTGCTTTACTTAGATTTGTTTGAGAGTTAGTAAAATTTTGAAGAAATTCTCTCTTGCTTCACTTAAATTATTTTGAGACAAAGAAAAAATTGTTATGCTCATGATCTTCACTTATATTTGTCTGAGCTTATGAAAAGCAACACATGAAAATTAGTGCCAAAGTGATAGATATCCAAGAAGGATAAAGAAAATGTCATGAAGATCATTGGACAAAATAAACTTTATTCTTAGTAATAGTTTTGAGATATGATGATGTGATATGTGAGTCATGTTGATGAGTAATTGTGCTCTAGTAGGAATATTGGTGTTAAGGTTTGTGATTCCCTATGGATGCACGAAAGTCCATAATCATGCAATGAAAATTATATCCTACCTGTGGTGCATTATTCGGTGTTAATTATGCTTAATGTTTGCTTATGATATTATTCGTTTCTTGGTTGGTCGCTTCTCAATCTTTTTGCCAGCCTTAATTTTGCACTAAGT
Organism: Triticum aestivum; assembly: GCF_018294505.1. Lineage (NCBI taxonomy): Eukaryota > Viridiplantae > Streptophyta > Magnoliopsida > Poales > Poaceae > Triticum > Triticum aestivum. The sequence continues at coordinate 213,370,227 of NC_057800.1, forward strand.
ATGACGTCTACTTGTGCATCAAAAATCCTTTGAACTAGTTTTGCCACATGAGTCCACTATATCTACCTACATGCGGTATTCTTTTGCCGTTCTAAGAAAATTTGCATGTGCCATATCTAATTTTCAAAATAAACTTCTCTTTTGTGTGTTTGTTTCACTCGCGGAGCGATGAGGGGTGGCTAATAATTTCCATGCTAGATGTGTTATTCTCAAGATGAGTGTGTATTCACTTGTCATTGCACGAGAGTAAGGCAAAGGTATTAGGGATGCCCAGTCCCAAAATGAAAAAAATGAATTTACTTTATGTTGTCAAATAATAAATTCCTTGAATAGTGTTGGTATGGAGGGCACCCGTGGATACGGTTAGCCATGGAAAGTGAAAGTTATGGTGGAAAAAGGAATAAAATTTATTTTCTGTTTGGGAACCGCCTATGGCATATCTAGCATGGAAAGTGTTGGGAACTCTAAGTCGTTTTTGTTGGCGGGATGGATACACCTCCCAAAATGTTTTTATCTCTAATTTTTCGCTTTGAGCTCTGGCACCTCTACAAATCCCTACTTCCCTCTGCGAAGGGACTTTCTTTTACTTTATGCAATTTTATTTTTTTGAAATTTGAGTCTCCATCTTCTCTCATAAAAGCACCAACTAGGAGGCAATATGATCGTGCTCAAGTATTGAGTGGAGTTAATATTCGAGTGTGTTTCATGAATGGATCAATGTTTGAGCATGATGGGCTAGGCATAACTTATTTTAGCATTGATATTTTGAAAGACATGGTTGCTTGTTGATATGCTTGAGTATCTAATTAGTATGTCAAAACTAGACTATTGCTTTGAATCACATAAAAGTCCAAATGTCCATGCTATAAAGAAAATAATATGATGACTTGATGAACAACACTCCAAATCAAAAATTCTGTTTTTTTCACTTACCTACTCGAGGACGAGTAGGAGTTAAGCTTGGAATGCTGATACGTATCCAACGTATCTATAATTTTTGATTGTTCCATGTCGTTTTATTATTAGTCTTGGATGTTTTATAATCATTTTATAGTCATTTTATATCATTTTTTGGTACTAACCTATCGACATAGTGCCAAGTGCCAGTTGCTGTTTTTTCCATGTTTTCTACATCGCAGAAAATCAATATCAAACGGAGTCCAAATGCCACGAAACTCCACGATGATTTTTATGGGCCAGAAGGAAGGCAATGGGCCCTGGTTGCACCTGGGGGGTGCCCCGAGGGGGGCACAACCCACCAGGGCGCGCTAGGAGGCCCAGGCGCACCCTGGTGGGTTGTGCCCACCTCGGGTACCCCCCGAGCCACCTCTTTGCTCTATAAATACCACAATATTCCAGAAACCCTAGAGGCATCGACGAAATATTCATCCAGCCGCGACATAGTCCAGAACGACCATATCCAATCTAGACACCATCTTGGATGGGGTTCACCACCTCCATTGGTGCCTCTCCGGTGACGCGTGAGTAGTTCTTTGTAGACCTACGAGTCCGTAGTTAGTAGCTAGATGGCTTTCTCTCTATCTTGCTGAATTCTCAATACAATGGTCTCTTGGAGATCCATATGATGTAACTCTTTTGCGGTGTGTTTGTTGGGATCTGATGAAGTTCGAGTTTATGACCAGTCATATCTTTTTATATCCATGAAAGTTATTTGAGTTTCTTTGATCTCTTATATGCATGATCTCTTATAGCCTTATATTTCTTCTTCGATATTTGTGTTTGTTTGGCCAACTTGATCTGTTTATCTTGCAATGGGAAGAGGTGCCCGGTAGTGGGTTTGATCTTACGGTGCTTGATCCCAGTGATAGAAAGGGAACCTACACGTATGTATCTTTGCTACTAAGGATAAAAAGACGAGAGCTATATCTACCACCATATAGATAAACGGATCTTGTCTACATCATGCCATTGTTCTTATTGCATTACTTTGTTTTTCCATGAACTTAACACACTAGATGCATGCTGGATAGCGGTCGATGTGTGGAGTAATAGTAGTAGATGCAGGAAGGAGTCGGTCTACTAATCTTGACGTGATGCCTATGTAATGATATTGCCTGGATATCATCATAATTATTTGAAGTTCTATCAATTGCCCAAAAATAATTTGTTTACCCACCGTTTGCTATTTTTCTCGAGAGAAGCAACTAGTGAAAGCTACGACCCCCGAGTCTTCTTTCTCATATATTTGCCTTGAGATTTACTTTTCCTTTGCATTTTTATTCAGATCTATTAAACCAAAAATCCGAAAATACTTTGCTGCACTTTATTTTATTTGCGATCTATTATTTCAATCTATTACAACTTTCTCCTGTCAACACACAATTTCTGGCGCCGTACCCCGGAAGGGATTGACAACGCCTTTAACACGTTGGGTTGGGAGGTGTTGTTGTTGGTGTGCAGGTGCTGTTTATGTTGTGTTTCTTGGTTCTTGTACTGGTTCGATACCTTGGTTTCATAACCGAGGGAAGTACCTACCGTCGCTGTGCTACATCTTCCCTCCCTCTGCAGGGAATTACCGACGTAGTTGCAGCTACCATCACCCGTCCATGTGACCCTAGAGATGGGCTAGCTCGCCAATAATCACGCAAGTAGCTAGTCCCCAAAGACAACCACTTCCTGCGTGTGGCCCAAACATATGTATGGAGAGGTGTGTTTGAATACACAATGGAACAACTTTGATGTGGCACCGTGCTTTTGAACTAGAAATCCCCACACAGAACGAGGGTTAGTTTACGATGCATATGTATGTCACACCACACTTCGAGCCAATGACAGGGATTCATGCATGCATGCGTGCATAGTATGCACTCAAACTTAATTAGGTCTGAATCTCACCATGACCTATACTATGATAACACGAACCAAAGTAAGAACCCGCCATGGTAAGTTATCTTGTTGTCGGTCAAGGTGATCATGGATGTCCACGTGGGCCCATGAATATATAGGCTTGTCACCGATAACCATGCAAGGGAGTGTACCGTTTGAAGACAACCACTACATGCATATGTATGGACGTGATGCGTGCATGCATGTTTGAATACCATTTCACAACATTGATGTGGCGCGTGCTTTGAATATTGTACAGTCCCCACACAGAGCGAGATCGGTTCATGACGTATCGTGGTACTAGCCACTTCGACTTGACGGGAGGGATTCATGCGTACACAAGCATGTGTGTGCTCAAACCGTATCATGTCATCCCAGAGCATGACCTATATATATATATCATATTACAAACAAAATTAATAATCCCCTCCTAAGTAAAATTAACCTCTCTCGTTGTCAGGCAAAGTAGTGATGGACCAATTGGGCCCACAAATGGAAATCATTGATATCGCTCATAACCGCTTAAGTGAGTGCGAGAGGACAACCACCATCGCTTTGCATGTGGGCCAAACATATGTTGAATACCCAAAATGCACAACTTTGATGTGGCACATGCCTCGAAAATCGTAAAGTCCCCACAAAGAGCGAGGTTCATGAAGCGTTCTACATATATATGATGGTTCCCTTCCCCCTCTTCGATGCATACTATATGCTCCTACTATAATACAACCCAAAAAGAATCCTCCTTGATGGTGAACTTAATTAACCTCTCCCGATGTAGGTCAAAGTGATGCATGCATCGACGATGGTCACGCGGGCCCACAGATGGAAGCATCACACGTGAGTGTCCTAGGATAACCACCGCATGCATGCATGTGGCCCAAAGAGGTGTTGTGTGTTGTTTGAATAGAGAATTTCACAACTTTGATGTGGCACGTGCCACGAAAATCGAAAAGTCGTGACACTGAGTGAGGTGTACTTGTTCACGGACGCGTACGTATAGTATATATGCTAGTCCCCTCCCAGCTCTTCGACGCATACTATATACTCCCACCATAACACAAACAAAAAAGATTCTACCTTGCTGGTCAAATTAACCTCTCTGACGGCTGTTGGTCAAAGTGATGGACGACGACTTCACGGGACCACAGAAAGCGACACACGCGTGTGAGTGTCATGTAGGACAACGATCGACTGCATGTGGCCAAAACATGTATGTATGAATGGGTTGTGTAATGCTTTAAATAATGAATTCACGACTCTGATGTGGCACCTGCCTCACAAACCAGCCAACCCATACGGTGGCTCACGACTCGTAGTGTACTGCCAGCCACCCCACCCACCAAACGCGCGCGCGCGCGCGCACACACACACACACACCATGCATCCACTGCAACTACAATGCATGTTAAATTATCCCTCGGTGAACATATGTTACCAAAGGAGGGACATTTTAATTTTGAAAAAAATAGAGATCATTAAGACGTTTTAGTACATTGATTGATTTTTAGGGGTATAATGTGCAAAAATCAAATTTGAGCTACATGCACATGTGACAGTGCACCTAAATGGATTGCAAAAACACATGTGTCTCACTGGGTGCATGTTTACTCTCCGTGCAAGACATTTCAAACATTGAGAATCTTGATTTTTAAATTCCGGTACATCCAAAACTTATCGTGTTGTCATATGGACACCAATACAAAGTGGCATTATACTTTTTTGTCAAATTTGAGACCAGTTTTGGTCTAATATATATCTTCTTACAAATGGGAGATTATTCATAATTGGGAACCAATATCGCAAATGGATTAATTATTCGAACCATGAGCGTTAGACAACAATGGATACATGCCATGCTTTAGTTAAGTAATAAAGCAGAAACATTAATCATCAAAATAGAAAAAAATACGTGCCACCACACAACCCGTGTGCCGTGCGAGCATGTGTGAGTTGACGGGACGCATGCGAGCAGTCTGCCGTGTAGGCAGACCGGGAGGCGTGCGTGCAGTTGTGTGAATTGACGGGAGGCGTGCTCGCTGCGCAGTGTCATCGGGAGGCGTGCGAGTAGCTGTGTGAAATGACGGTAGGCATGCTAGCAGTCCGGTGCTCAGGCTCACCGGGAGGTGAGCCAGCGGTTTGACGGCCGTCCGCCTCTCTCCCACTACTCCATATTAATGGCGCCCCGAGTGGCCACACCCCATCCCCGCCACACACAATCCTCTCTCTCCGCTTGCATCCTCGACACCGCTCTCATTCCTCAAAGCTGTTAGTGTACGAGGATGCCACTGAAGCGCCCCATCAGAGGGAGTGGCGACGCCGGGGCTATTGAAGCACCAGAGCAAGGTGTGGATACGGAGACAGGGGTTGCTGTCATCACCGGCGAGGTATCATTGCACCTTGACGTCGTCGATGACATCGTGCTTCCACAGCCGGAGCCAGAGGTCCACACCGACTTTGGTGACGACTCGGGCGACGACTCCAACGACCACTTTGGTGATGACTCCGACGACGACGGACAATCAGATAGTCATCTATACCCATTTATGTGTCAAATAGATCCTAGGGTTTCTCTGGTTACTCCCGCCACCCCCCTTTTGGAATAGAAATCTTATGGTTATGTTCTCCCAATCCATGAAATGTGAGTAAGTTTCATTAGATCCGTGTAGTGTATTGATTGTTTGAATGGTACAAGTGATAAGTGATTAGTTGTTTCATCTATGCAAATGATTTCTGCTAGTAATCCTACTAGGGTTAGTGTTCGTGCTAATAATTCCTATCCAGGACTTGACTATTGATTTCGAATGACATACATATATGTTTGTGCCATTATTTTATTCAAGATTGGTCTGTACATATACGATTGTGCTTAAAAATCTAACCATAATCTCTGGATATGTATAAAAATCCATCAATTCCTAATACTAATCCACGACATGTAAACAATGATTTGATGCCAAATTTTGGCAACTGCCAAATGTTCGCTAGATATTAGTTTGTAAACATTAATTTGACGACATATATTTTTTACTATTTGTATAGGTGCGGTCTAACAATGTCGACAACGAGGATGAAGATGGCCAGAGGAGGTACAAGAGGCAAATCCTCAGGGAGCTTTATGCGGGAATGCATAACAGGCATATTAGGACCTGGGATGGTAGCTATCGATGCCCATTTTGCAATCAAAAGCTTCATGACACGTATCAAAGTGTTCTGGCGCATGCAAGAGGACGAGCCGTTAGCTCCTTCAAGCAGAAGTATTCTCACAGGGTGGCACACGTCGCATATGCTGAGTATCTAGAGAAGCTTCAGGATCGTGCCGGCAGATGAGATGAGATGTGGGATCGAATTATGTGCCGAGTACCTGGAGAAGCTTCAGGCACATAACCACTTAAGTGAGTGCGAGAGGACAACCACCACCGCTTGGCATGTGGGCCAAACATATGTTGAATACCCAAAATGCACAACTTTGATGTGGCACATGCCTCAAAAACCGTAAAGTCCCCACACAGAGCGAGGTTCATGAAGCATTCTACATATATATGATGGTCCCCTTCCCCCTCTTCGATGCATACTATATGCTCCTAAAATAATACAATCCAAAAATAATCCTCCTTGATGGTGAACTTAATTAACCTCTCCCGATGTAGGTCAAAGTGATGCATGCATCAATGATGGCCTCGCGGGCCCACAAATGGAAGCATCACACATGAGTGTCCTAGGATAACCACCGCCTGCATGCATGTGGCCCAAAGAGGTGTTGTGTGTTGTTTGAATAGCCAATTTCACAACTTTGATGTGGCACGTGCCACAGAAACCGAAAAGTCCCGACACTGAGTGAGGTGTACTTGTTCACGGACGCGTACGTATAGTATATATGCTAGTCCCCTCCGAGCTCTTCGACGCGTACTATATACTCCCACCATAACACAAATAAAAAAGATTCTACCTTGCTGGTCAAATTAACCTCTCTGCGGCTGTTGGTCAAAGTGATGGACGACGACCTCATGGGACCACAGAAAGCCACACACGTGAGTGAGTGTCATGTAGGAGAACAACCGACTGCATGTGGCCAAAACATGTATGTATGAAAGGGTTGTGTAATGTTTTAAATAATAAATTCATGACTCTGATGTGGCACCTGCCTCACAAAACAGCCAACCCACACGGTGGGCACGACTCGTAGTGTACTGCCATCCACCCCCCACACACACACCGTGCATCCACTACAACTACGATGCATGTTAAATTATCCCTCGGTGAACGTATGTTACCAAAGGAGGGACGTTTTAATTTTGAAAAAAAAACAGAGATCATTAAGGCGTTTTAGTACATTGATCGATTTTTTTAGGGATATAATGTGCAAAAATCAAATTTGAGCTACATGCACATGTGACAGTGCACCTAAATGGATTGCAAAAACGCATGTGTCTCACTGGGTGCATGTTTACTCCCCGTGCAAGACATTTCAAACATTGAGAATCTTGATTTTTAAATTCTGATACATCCAAAACTTATTTGAAATTCATGAAACTTATCGTGTTGTTATATGGACACTAATACAAATTGGCATTATACTTTTTTGTCAAATTTGAGACCAGTTTTGATGTAATATTTATCTTCTTACAAATAGGAGATTGTTCATAATTGAACCAATATCGCAAATGGATTATTTATTCGAACCATGAGCGTTAGACAACAATGGATACAGCCATGCTTCAGTTAAGTAATAAAGCAGCAGCATTAATCATCAAAATAGAAAAAAAATATACATGCCGCCACGCAACCCGTGTGCCGTGCGAGCAGGCGTGAGTTGACGTGACGCATGCGAGAAGTCCGCCGCGTAGGCAGACCGGGAGGCGTGCATGCACGTGTGTGAATTGACGGGAGGCATGCTCGCTGCGCAGTGTCATCGGGAGGCGTGCGAGTAGCTGTGTGAAATGACGGTAGGCATGCCAGTAGTCCGGTGCGCAGGCTCACCGAGAGCCGAGCCAGCGGTTTGACCGCCGTCCGCCTCTTTCCCACTACTCCATATTAATGGCGGCCCGAGTGGCCACACCCCCATCCTCGCCACACACACAATCCTCTCTCTCCGGCCGCTTGCATCCGCGACGCCGCTCTCAGTCCTCAAAGCCGTCAGTGTATGAGGATGCCGCTGAAGCGCCCCATCGGAGGAAGTGGTGACACCGGGGCTGCTAAAGCACCGGAGAATGGCGTGGAGACGGAGACAGAGGTTGCCGTCACCACTGGCAAGGTATCGTTGCACCCGGACGTCGTCGACGGCATTGTGCTTCCATAGCTGGAGCCGGAGGTCCACACCGACTTCGGTGACGACTCGGGCGATGACTCAGGCAACGACTCCAACGACCACTTCGGTAATGACTCCGACGATGACGGACAACCAGATAGTCATCTATACCCATTTATGTGTCAAATAGATCCTAGGGTTTCTCTGGTTACTCCTGCCTCCCCCTTTTGGAATAGAAATCCTATGGTTATGTTCTCCCAATCCATGAAATGTGAGTAAGTTTTGTTAGATCCGTGTAGTGTATTGATTGTTTGAATGGTACAACTGATAAGTGATTAGTTGTTTCATCTGTGCAAATGATTTCTGCTAGTAATCCGACTAGGGTTAGTGTTCCTGCTAATAATTCCTAGCCAGGACTTGACAATTGATTTCGAATGACCTACATATATGTTTGTGCCATTATTTTCTTCAAGATTCGTCTGTACATAGACGATTGTGCTTAAAAATCTAACCATAATATCTGGATATGTATAAAAAAGCCATCAATTCCTAATACTAATTCACGACATGTAAACATTTATTTGATGCCAAATTTTGGCAACTGCCAAATGTTCGCTAGAGATTAGTTTGTAAACATTAATTTGATGCCATTTTTTTTACTATTTGTATAGGTGCTGTCTAACGATGTAGACAACGAGGATGAAGATGGCCAGAGGAGGTACAAGAGGCAAATCCTCAGGGAGCTTTATGCGGGAATGCATAACAGGCGTATTAGGACCTGGGACAGCAACTATCGATGCCCATTTTGCAACCAAAAGCTTCATGACGCGTATCAAAGTGTTCTGGCGCATGCAAGAGGACGGGCCGTTAGCACCTTCAAGCAGATGTATTCTCACAGGGTGGCACACGTCGCGTACACCGAGTACCTGGAGAAGCTTCGGGATCGTACCTTGAGTATACTTAATGACGGTTGAACTATGCTTGTGTATGCTTATTATCTATGTCCGAGTATGTTTAATATATGTTTACTTATGTCTAAATGTGGATATGGATGCAATCAGTTCGGTTGATGGAATCTACCTCCGTCCTGGTTTATTGGTCCCCTTTGTAATTTGTGTTAAATTTTGACCAAAGATTTAACTAACAAAATGTTAGTGCAGGTCAGCAAAAATTATATCGTTGGATGCGCATTTGAACATAGTGTTCAATGATATAATTTTTGTGACATGCATAAACATTTGTTAGTTAAATATTTGGTCAAAATTTGGCACAAATTATAAAGGGGGCCAATAAACCAGGCTGGAGGTAGTACATCCATCGCACACGGTTCCTAAAATGGGAACTGCGTGCAATGACTTTCATTTTCCCTGTTATGTCCATCACACACGGTTGGCTCTAGAAAACTGTCGCCTCCGAAACTCTTTATGGGATAGAAAACCCTCACCACCCAATTCAAAAAACAATAAAGAAAACCCTCACCATCCCCACGTCACAAAAGCCCTCACCCCGCCCGCCACCCCCTTCGGTCCCCATTCACACCCGCACAAGCTCCTCTGTGTCTATGCATGGCACCACATATCACCATGGCAACCACTTAGCTCGATGCCTGTCGCCGCCGCTAGGCTGCTGGCAAACCCCACTGCATTTTGCCACTTCCGCTTTCCGTCGCCTATCGCCTTCGACTTTCTCAACGCTTCTCACGGTCGACCCAGCTCCGCCCGGTTGGGGAATCCGCCATATTGAGGTTTTTTTCTCATGGACAACAAGGTAACTAATTTAATGAGATATTATCTCATCTATTATCCCAGTTCATCTGCCTCTTTTAATCACCCGTCCGAAATCGCCCTGAATTCATTTTTATTCAAGCCGATTTAAGATTTTCTTTCATTCATAGAGTGTACAGTGCACGGACACATCAGGACCTTGCGGCCTCGACAAGACATCCATGGAGTTCCATCTCACCGTACCAAATGACTTGAGGATGTGCGTAGTATGTTCAATCTCACCCTAAATCGGTTGGCATGGCCTACTTTCCTGAAGATATACTATATATTGCTGCATTTGGATAAAAGGTGCCACCTGCAGCATATACGTCAAAGGGGATTTTCCTTCTTCTTTCTATATTAGGCAAAGTAATGATGTATTGTTCTTTTCTCATATTTCCATGACATCATGGTTACCCTATCTATTTAATTATATATTTTTGTCCTTTGATTTCATGTGATGTACAGTTCTTTCAATTTCTCCCATATTTGCATGTTACCATATTCTTTGACAATCCTACCATTTTCTGCAGCGCGTCCCTTGCTATGCAAGAGAATCTGTAGTACACAATCTTTCCCTTCACATAAATCAAGACAACAGGGATGTCATACTGAACACAAACTGTCGTGGAATTGTCACGGCAGATGTCCTAGTGTGAGGACTTAGTCGTGAGGCCAACGCATCTTTGTGATAGCTTGAGAGGGGTTGATCGGGATGAGAGACGCAGGGCGGATCAACGCACAAGACAAGGGTTTAGACAGCTTCGGGCCCCGGGAAACATCATCCGGTAATAGCCCTACATGCTGTTTGTGGCTAGATCTCATTATGCTCATGAGAGAGTCGCCGGTAAACCAGCTCTTTGTGTCTAGCCCTAGAGATTGTTTCTTCTTGCCCGTCCCTCTTTGGGGAGCCCTGCCCCTCCTTATATATGTTGAAGGGGCGGGTTACATGTGGAGTCCTATTAGGATTAGGACTAGTCTACCTTCTAATACAAACCGGATACAAGTCCAGGTCTTAACTCCTTGTAAGACAAATATTCCTCACGCCTTTCCTCTTAAACTGGCCCACCATAACATGAACCGGCCTTCTGGGCCTTGGACCTTGTCATTCGTCTGTACCGCCCGCCGGGTTACCAGTGAATCATAATGTTCAATCAGGTTGCTTGTAAACCGTCTGGTCAGTGCGGGTCGCCGGTGAATCGCCAAGTCCGGCCGGGTTATACTTCCGGCCGGGTTACGCCGCGGGGCGTATCCCCGACATTAGCCCCCAAGTTTAGCTTGGATTTATCCATGGTAAACTTATGCTGCAAAATAAACACAAGAACAAATTTGCCAGGTTGTGCTCCGGGTTAAGAATTCTTGTAAACTGGCACTTGATCATCCTTAAGTCCTTGTCATTTCTTCCTTCTAAAAAAATCCAAGTCAATATACCAGCTTCATAATCAATTTGCTTGCAGAAGATATTTTGTAAATAAAGAATCCATTTGAATCGGCCTTCAATGCTTTGACTTGACAAAAATATTACCTGTAGACACCGGGTCAATATGGTTTATTCAAAACTGAGAATTTGAAGATTTTTCTCCTTATCTCCATATTACCTGTAGCCCCCAAGTCTTGAGCAGAACAAAGTGATGGCTTAAGACTTGCTTCAATATAAATACTGCCACTTAAGAAGAAATCCATGTTGTTCATCCCAGTCACTTAGTAAAAACTGAATACTCCATATCATGTAGCCCCCAAGTGCCGGGTTGTCATGCTTGCAGCAACCTGGGACTTGTAATTGCCTGATGCTCAAAAAACTTCAACCAGTTTAGCCCCCAAGGGCCAGGTCATTATGCAATAATGAGCAGGAACTTTATAAATATAATCATGCTTCATTGAAAATAACATCATATGAGGTAACTCCACCATGGGGCTTGAAACCACGTCCACAAGATTAAGAGCTTTGTGCTTTACCAACTGAGCAGTGGACCCTTGAATATAATGGATTAAGACTTGTGTACCTTGAATCTTTGATAGGAGCAATTGGTAGCCCCCTAGGGCCGTCTCATTATGATGTGATGAGTTTGGTCTTCAATAAGGCCAAAAAATGACTTTGCATTAGCCCCCAAGTGTCATGGTGCATGCTTGCAGCGACATGAGACTTGCATATTTGATATAATCTAAACTTAAATAATGTAGCCCCCAAGTGCCGGGTCGTAAGCCTGCAACAACTCGGGACTATTCCTTCAATTGTAGAATAAATCATATCCATTGATAATATAATAGCCATTGTGCTAAAGCAACTTTGAAAACCTTAATCATAATACTGCTTACTGATAACCATAATAAAATCCAGCCATGTTGGCTATTTGAAGATTTGAATCCAATGATTTATAAGCGCATGATTCCAATGGCACAATCCAAATATACCGGCGGCTTAAAGTCGAAAAGCCAGGAGGGTTTAAACATTATCATGTATAAGCAATATCATACCTATGATATTGACTCGTACTGCCAGCTTATGATACCTGTGCAGTAAGGGTGATAACCCAATCTTGATTATTGATAACTCCTCCCATATTTTGTTGGTTTATGATAATAAACCGCACCAGGATAAAATAAACACCGGATTTTCCTTATAATACTGGTGACTTGTTAGTCAAAACCAGACCGGGTTAATGAACACCGGATTATAACTGATCATGTACTGACAACTTGTAGTTGAAATCCAAGCCGGGTCAAGGACGCCGGTTTATCAGAAGATATTATGAACCTCAAGAAAGGCGAAAAAACTTGGCAAATAGAACTCAAGAAGAAACATGCGAGGCTTTTCATGAGCTGCCAGGCACCAAATCGAGGCTTTTCATGGGATGCCAGGCCACTGAATTAACCATTTCACAAAGCCTCTTAAGATGGACCTCAATCTTTAACCAGTCACGTTTTAACTTTCACAAGTTCAGGGTCTATGAGATTGACTGTCAAACGTTCGCGGGTCGTACCAGGTTTACGTGGGCGGAGTGACTTACTTAAAGAAGGCAGGTTAACCCGGGGTTTTAGGTGCGAACACCAGGCTTCCATGCCGGGCTTGATAGCCTATTACAAGGGTGCAAACTCTTAGTTCGGTGCGAAGCAAAGAGCCCCCAAGTAACTTCCCTGGTGGCCTTGCGCCGATCAAGAGGTGTAGCTATGGTTCGAATACGACCAAGCCCCCAAGTGATTTTTATATAAAGCTTTATAAGCTGGATCAAGGGGTAAACTGGACTCCGCTTTATGAACAGAAGCCCCCACGTGATCAATAATATGATAAGCCAATAAGGCAGGATACCCATGTTTGAACCGCGCATCATGGCAGCAGGTCCTCTTCGGCAACTTTTAACTTTTTTGCAAGAGATAAATTCTTCTTGAACCGAGATTTTGAACCGGATATTGAGAGCTTCAAAGCTTCATGGGAGACATCTTTCCCTTGAACCGGATTTTAAACCGGAATCTTCATTTTCAGCCGGAAATTTTTTGACGGCCTTTAAACTCGAACTTGTGAGAAGTTAATTCCTTTTTAAACCGGATTTGAGAGCTTTAGAGCTTTGTGGGAGAACAAATTTCCCTTGAACCGGATTGTAAACCGGATGTTTGAGAGCTTCAGTGAAACTGACTTCCCTTGAACCGGATTTTAAACCGGAATCCTTTCTGATGACCCAGAACTTCTTCATTGAGCCGGGATTTTGTAACTGTCATATACTTTCTAAGCCGGAAATTTTCTAATGGCCTTTACATTTTCATCAATATAACAGTAGCCTCTGGGACCGTGTTATCTTTCCCTCCATCGTCCTGGGGTTCTTAAATTTTGCTGAAACTCGCAAGATTTGCCGAGTCATGTCATTGTAGCCCCCGAGTCTCAAGGTGACTCGAGGAGTTGGTTTGAGATTCTCCATACTTGCCCGTGATATAAACCGGCATAAGTTGTTTATCATTGGTGTTGATAGCACGATGTAAATCTACAGAAGGTTGAGTTGACTGCGGCGGGTTATAAATGATCTGTATAAGCCATGTCAACAACTCGGGCAATGGTTCCTTCCAACTGGCTATTTGAAATTAACCAAACTGTAGTGGCGGAGACTTGCATGCCTGCCCATTGATCCATCAAGTGCAGACGGCGGTTGATGATAATTTACCTCCAATTTGAAAGAAAATCGGGCTACCCAAGCTGTAACTTGCTTTATACTCAACAAACAGCTCATGCAGATAGGTGCGGCCCAGTGAGTTGATGTGGATGGCAGCGAGAGACAGATGAAAAAATGACCGCAGCATCAGAGGCGGCTCAGACAGATGACCCGGCCGCGGCGCTGTAAGCCAGCGCGGACGGGCAAGTCAATCGCGAACGTAGTAAACCGTACGGGCGAGTCAGCCACGTCGTGTTGATATAAATTGGGCCAAAGAAGCGGCGGCATGCACATATGTAGGTCTTGGACCATATGATAGCGCATCATAATAGTGGCACGAGCCATATCTCCATGATCCTTACTATTGCAGTGAATAATTGTCCTGCATACAATATTGCAGACCAAGGCAAAGATAAACTGCTCTTTGACAAAAATAATATTGTGCCAATAAAATATATTGTAGATGGATATCACCTCATGTGCCAGGCCGGAAATAATCCTCCATGAAATTGATGATCACTAGGTGAAGTTGAAATCGCTCACGGGCGGGTCGGCCGTGGCAGAGGGCCACGTCGTTGTAAACCGGTGCGGTCGCGAGAGACGGCCGTGGAGTTATAAACCGGTGCGGGAATCTGTTGAGTAACGATGACCAGTTGTGTTGAAATGATGTCGGCATGCCTCCATCTCCGTGGCATAATACCACTTTGTAGTGGATTTTGTCCTGTGTAAAATTTTACAAGACAGAGTAACTGTTTCGCAGACAGATACTGTATATAGATGAAATAGATAAGATGGGTATCACCTGATGTATTTTTGGGATGAAAAGACTGCTCGGCAACTTTGATCGAACCATATGTGCCAATTCAGCATCAACTTGAGATTTTGTAAGGGTTTCAATATCATCACTCTCCATTTTCTGAAGCTCCGTTTGCATGTCTTCTAACAGCATCTTCGTCCCTTAAAATACAGTGAACCGGGTATAGGTGCAATCCTACACTTGCAGTTTCACCTCTATCTGTTTTCCACCTAATGCCGAATCCTTCACGTGATGGATGATGGTCCTTCTTGGAAACTGCGCCAAGTGTACAAACAACTAGTACTAATTGTGCTAGTAAACATGTTGAGTGGTTTTCCTAGAGCCACAGGTGCTGATGCAACCCTCCTTGTGCTGTTTCTTTTGTCTAGTATTGTTATAACTTGAATCGTTATTCTTGCTCCCATAGTAATTGTGAGAGGGAAAGATCTGTCACTGCCAAAAACTATACTGTGCTTGATTTCGCATGACATATTTGGTTGATGATAACCCAAGTACTTGTCCGTCATATGAGAACCCTTCTCCGCGAGGCCTTCTCCAGAAGTCGTAGCCGTGGTTAGTGTGAGCTGGCTGGCTAGATGGACTGATTAATCGCACAATATGTGGTCCATATTGTAGAAAATTTTGGTTGGGCCAAACGATGCATCCATTGCTTGGCGTTGGTTCTGCTATGTTGAACCGGGTACATGTATACACAGTGCCGCTGTACCTTTTACTCCGGAGAACAGCATGCCTGCTATACTCGGCAGAGCGCCAGCAGAAACGGGCGGCGACAGTGGCTCGCGCCGGCACCGGAGGCGGCTAAAACACAACAAAGGTTTGTCCACTATCGGGTGGTAGGTGCGACATATGCCAATGGGTGGCTTATCATTGTGGGAGCCAGTAAGACGTCGCCGGTGCCTGGAAACGGGATGAGGCGAAGACATGCACGCCGACGAATCTTACCCAGCTTCGGGGCTCTCCGTGGAGATAACACCCCTACTGCTGCTCTGCGGGGTCTCCGCATGATCACTAGATGGACAAGTAGCTACACAATGCTCCTTGATCTGTTCGGTGGGAGGAGGAAGAAGGGCACGACTAGCTTGTTTCTTCTCCTTGTGTGGTGTCTAAAACTAGCTGGGGGTCCAACCCTTTGCATGGGCGTCCCGGGGGGTTTATATAGGCCTACCCCCCGGGGGTACAATGGTAATCTGACTGGGCGCGGGGCCCAGCCATCTGTGACTACGCTCGCCGGCTTCTGCGCCGACTGCTAGGGCCCGCCGGCTGGTGGGTCCCGCCGGCTACCAACTCCTTGGCAACAGGCAGGCCCCACTGCCAAGGGTCTTGTTGGTGGCTGGTTACTGTTGCCTCAACCTGATGACGAGGGCTTCGTCGAGGTAAGCGTGGCTAAAGTGCCGCCGTCCGGCGGGCGATCGCTGTAGCCTTACCGCGTCTTGTCTCCTTAATGGGGCGTCTCCTTCGAGGGGGGAAGCGAGCCGGCTGCGGGGAGCCGGCCCCGTCTCGGGCCGACTGGGGGAGGCCTGGCCGCCTTCGGGCGTCTCTCTACCTGAAGGGGCCCACCGCCCGTGGGCCGTGCCAGCGGCCCGTCGTGGGTGACATCAGGGTCAACATGGCAACAGTGCCGCGCCGGACGGGTCATGCCCACTCCGTACGGCGCAATGTGCCAGGCGTGCTCTGGGATTCGGGGGTTGCAGGCTTCACTATAGCCATGCCCCGTCACATCGCCGCTAGGTGGATGCAAACTTTGAGGGTACGGTCTCGACCACTTTGTGGGAGCCGGCTTCTTGGAGTCGGCCTTCTCGCGGCCGGCTTCTCGAAGCCGGCCCTCCCGTGGCTTCTTTTGCAAGGGCTAAAGTCGGGCCGCCTTCCGAAAGGCGGCCTGGGTGACAGCCAGCAAGGGGAAGGCGGCCCCATGTCTTGGATTCTTGAGAGCCGGACGGGCTCGTAATTTTTTCAGAAGGGCAGGGGAAGCCGGCTAGGCTACCCATGGCTATTTACTCCGACAGTAGTCCCCGAAGCTGATCGAGCTTCGAGGCGGACAAAGGGACGAGAAGCTTGGTCAGCTTCCTACCCTAAAGAGCCGGCTTTGCTGGTGTATGCCGAGCTCGGGGAGCCCTGTGTCTTGCAGGCAGGAAAGTGGTCGACCCGCGTGCTGACCGCGGGCCCTCCCGCGGGCCACGTGGCAGCAAGACCCTGCCAGTGCATGCGCGCGACGGGATGCCGCCGCAGGCCCGGGCCCACCACTCCTAGGCCTCAGCCCGAACGCTGATCTTCTGCGGCCCAGGTGGACCGCTCGCCTTCCCGTGGCGATTTTATTTCGCTGTTAGGGCGCAATAAATGCGGGACGTGGGGGAGTGGGCACGATCGATCCCCACGTTTCCCCACGCCGCGCCTCCTCGGCTCCGCCACGCGAGCCTATAAGTAGGGGGAGGAGGGGGAGAGACAGAGGTTCGCACGCTCTCTCTCGCTCCGCCCCTTCTCATCCTCCTTTCTTCCTCTCGTTGCCGCCGCAGCCTCCCGTCTCAGTGCCGCCGCGCCGCCACATCGTCTTGCTCCCATGGCGCTGTCGAGCTCGTGGGATGGCTCCAACGTCCATGAGGACCATGTTGAGTTCCTCCGCCAGAATCGGCGCCTGCCCGACGCCAACCTTGTGCTGGTCCGCCTGGCTCCAGAGACGGAGATCTCGCCGGCACCGGAGGACGGCGAGCGGGTCGTCTTCCGCTCGCACTTCCTGCGCAGCTTCGGCCTTCCGGCGAGCGGATTCCTGTGCTCCTTCCTTGAGTTCTACAATCTTCAGCCGCATCACCTCACGCCCAACGCGGTGATGCTGCTGTCGGCCTTCGTCTCTCTGTGCGAAGATTTCTTGGGGCTGCTCCCCACGCTGGAGCTATGGGAGGAATTCTTCCAGAGCAAACTCGGCACCGTCGTCGCAGGCGTGCCCACCCCCTGTGGGGCCTTCATCGCCATGAGGAGGTCGGGCGAGAACAACCCGTTCCCGTCCATCCCCCTGATCCAGTCGGTGAAGATCTGGCAGAAGTCGTACTTCTACGCGAAGAACGTCGCCCATCAAGGAGACCACGTCAACCTGCTGGCTTACGTAGCCGGCCCGCCGGCTGGGAGGCAGCCCTCAGGGAGTTTCCGGTCCAGTTCACTATCTCAGGCCGGGAATGCTGCCGTCTCCCGGCTTTGGGTGATGATCCAGTCGGAAGGCCTGAGCGGGGCCGACTTGGTGGCCGCCTTCGTGGAGCGCCGGATACTTCCTCTCCAAAGCCGGCCCCACATGATGTGTCAGATGAGCGACCGCTTCGACCCAAGCCGGCTGAGAACCAGGGAGATGCCTCATGCGGAGGTGTCGTACATGGTAAATCATATCTCCAATTGCAAGCTCGCCGAGGACTGGCGATACGGCAAGGTGCCGTATTTTCGCGCCAACCCTCCGCCCGTGGTAAGCTTTCCTCTCTTTCTTCTTTTTGTTGGTAGCCGGCTTTATGATGGCCGGCTTCTGATCGGTCGGTTCTTCTTAGCAGAACCCCCTTCTTCCGCCGACGATCGGGGCAGCATGGATAGAACGCCAGTACGTCCCCGACCGCACGGTGGACGACGTCGACGACCCGGATTTGGGGGCGGCCGCCATGGAAGACGCCGTCGTGGGGGACGACGCCGAGCCCGGAGGCACAGGGCTTACCGCCAGCTTCGAGGACTGGCCGGATGATGCCGAAGCCGAAGTCGCCCCGCGTCACCAGCCGGCGGCCGACCATCAGGGCACGGGCTTGTCCACCGCGCCGGCTGCCGGCGGCGGCGCACAGAAGCGCCGGGCCGCGTCAATCCTCTTTGGCAGTCGGCCGAAAAAGTCCAAAGCTTCCACCGCGGCGACCAAACGAGATGAGGCGGCCGCGAAAGCGGCCCGCTTCCGCAAGGCGGTGAAGCAGCCTCAGGCGGTCTCAGCGTAAGTCGTCGATTGCCTGGTCGCATGCTTTTCATCGTTCTCTCCTGTTCGAACATTCTCCCTAACCTTTTCCCGCTCTCTGGACAGGGCACCGCTTTCCCTTAAGCGGGGTCCGGGCGGCTCCGTAGTTGGGCCGACTGGAGGGTCTTCGGGCTCCCGCCGCATGGACCCCTGCACCGACCTTAGGGAGGCCACGGAGTGGAACGCCCGTGAGGCGCGGGAGGAGCGTGAGGCGGCGGAAAAAGCGGCCGCCCAGGTGGCGAGGGAGCAGGCCGACGCGGCAGCCAAGGCCCAAGCGGAGGTGGCGACCGCGGAAACGGAAGCGGAGGGTTCGTGTAACCAGCCTCCGCTGCTCGCCATTCCCCTCCGAGCCGTGGCCCCTGACACCCCATTGCCCCTGGCGGAGGAAATCGTCCAAGGCCCGCCGCTGATGGAGAGGAGGGAGGACCACGTGGTCTTCGCGGGGAGAGCGG
The DNA here is from genome assembly GCF_018294505.1 of Triticum aestivum. Taxonomy (NCBI): domain Eukaryota; kingdom Viridiplantae; phylum Streptophyta; class Magnoliopsida; order Poales; family Poaceae; genus Triticum; species Triticum aestivum. The sequence continues at coordinate 213,389,457 of NC_057800.1, forward strand.
CGCCGGCAGTGCCAACCGGAGCGGGCCAAGGCAGCCAATCGTCAGCGGCGCCAGAGGAGCCGGCCGGGGTGAGGTGCAGCCGGTGACGCGTCGGTGCGCAGGGAGAGGCGCCGGTCCGCCGGAGTCACGCCGAGTTGTGGGCGCCGGCCAGTCGGCGGAGGCTCTGGAGGCGGCCAGCACCGCCACGTCCGACTGGACTCCCAGCGGGGGGACTGGCGAGCTGAATGTGGCGGCTCAAGAGGTCCGGAGCCGGCTTCAAGCTCAGGCTGCCCTGCTGCAGCAGTACACCCAGGAGTTCCTGTCAACGCGGGCCGCCATCTGGGTGAGTCTTTCATTCTTGGCCGCTTTGGTCTCTTGATTTCTTCCGTGGGGGCGCGTCAGCGCACCCACTGGGTGTAGTCCCCGAGATTCGGGCCGACTGCTGAGCAGTCGGGTCGGATCTTTCTTGACGACTACCTTATTTTTGCTTCCTGTCTGAACTTCCAGGAATATCATAACTCCTGTGCTGTCGCCTTCAACTCCCAGGCTCAGGAGTTGGGTCGGAAGACCGACGACCTGGCCAACAGCCGAAGTAAGTGCTTGATCTTGTCTGTCTCCTGTGGGGGCGCGTCAGCGCACCCACTGGGTGTAGTCCCCGAGATTCGGGCCGACTGCTGAGCAGTCGGGTCGGATCTTCCTTGACGACTTTTTCCTTATTGATTTTTTCTTTCATCTTTCGTGCTTTCAGGGGCCAACACCGACTTGAGGAGGGAGCTTGGTGAAGCGCAGGCCGCCCTTCGTAGCAAGGATGCTGAGTACGCTGCCTTGGTCCAGGAGCGTGACCGCCTGGCCAAGAAGCTGGCTGACCAGGAGGAGAGCCACAAGGCGGCCCTGCAGAAAGCACGGGATAGCGAGGCCGCCCTGAAGGCAGAGTTTGAGACCGAGGCGGCGAGCTGGGCTGAGACCCGGCGAGCGCTGGATGAAGGCTTCGGCCGCATCGAGGACTTGATCAACGGTAAGCCGCCTTCCTCGCTCCTCTCCTGCCCCTTGCCGCCTGGTTTTTGGCCTGACTTGTGCTGCTGCCTATTTCCTTGTGTAGACTACTTTCCCGGCTACTCCGCCTTCGCCGCCCAAACCATCGAGGCCCATCGCGAGGCGCGCCGTCAGGCGGGGGTCAACATCGCGCCGGACGCGAATCAGACGCTTGAGGAGCAGCTCTTGGCTGTCCAAGCGCGGCTACAGCCGGCTCACCGGATGCTTCGCCGGCTCCAACGTGCCGGGGCGCAGGTGTTGGCCGCCCTCTGGCCCGGCGAGACGATCCCCCGCACCCCAAGCCGGACTACCGACTGGCTGGAGGTCGCAGTCGGTTGCTTTGAAGATTGGAAGGCGTCAGCGGCCCGTCTTGGAGCCGGTCGGGCGTTGCAGTTCGTTCGAGCTTGGTACCCAGGGCTGAACCTGGACCAGCTGCGCACTTGGCGGCTGGAGGCCGATGCGAAGCTGGAGGAGGTGCAGTCGGCTATCGCCCAACGTGCTTCGACAATCGCCGAGTGCACCGACATCAGCCTTTTTGCACCTGAAATCAATGATGACGGCGTTGCCCAGCCGGAGGAGTGGTTCGGGTTGAACCCGGCGGTGGGCGAGGACTCGGCAGGGGAGATCGCCTCTAGCGACGAGGGCAAGGATGACGAAGAAGAGGACGGTGAAGACGTCGAGCCGGCTAGTGGAACAACCGGCCGGCCTCAGGCTGACCGTGCCTCCAGCAACGAGGCGCGTGGAAGCGCGCCCTCTGCGGGAGGCGGTGATCAAGCCGAGGTTCGCCAGCCGGCCACTCCTTCAGCCGGCACAACCGTCTCCACCGACCAGCCCGGCTCATCGGTCGCTCCGCCAGCTTGACCTGCCGTCCTTATTTTTCCTGCTTGTTGCCTTTTGAACAATCTTTATTAAGCTTTCGCAGTTCCACCCACTTGGGGTGTATCCAAACTATGTTGAATGCTGGCCTCTTGGAGGTCTTTTATGTAAATATTATTATGTGCATGTTTGGTTTCCATTCGCGTATGCTTTTTATCCTTAGGCTTTTTCCTTTGCCGCCTTCCCTCTTTGGGGAGGCAAGTACTCGAGCTTTCTTGGATTGAAGTGAAGTGAATGGAAACCGGCCGGCCGCCTACTCTGGTAGTCGATCGGTGGTAGGCGGCAAACCGGCTTTCGTTATATTAGTCCGTTGGTCCCTGGCCATTTTTCGTGTGGGCATCCTTTCATGCTTTTGACTCTTGCCAGCCGGACAGCCGGTTCTTCGAACTGCGACTTTGGCAAGAGCTAAGCCTGGGTGTCGGCACACTACTTGTCTGACCGCGGGTAGGACTTCTAACATAACTCCAGTCGGCCAGTCCCCGGGCCGACTAGTCGAACCCGGTGCCGGACGGAACAAGTAAATGAAATGACAAGGTCATAAGCATGATACTTTTCATTCATAGATAAAAGATGGCAGTCCCCGAGCCCTCCTCGGGGGGCCTATTGTCTCGTATTTAGTACAAAAGTTAGCGTGATACATACTGCATTTCAACTATAGAGTCGACCGCCGGCTGTTGTGTTGGTGCAGTCCCCGGCCCGGCTACTGCAGTCCCCGAGCCGGGTGTGGTAGTCCCCGAGCCGGTTGCCGATGTCCCAGGGCCGACTACTGAAGTCCTGGGGTCGCCTGCTTGGTTCTTCGAGCCGGACCCGGCCGCGTCGGGGTCAGGTGGTACGAAGATGGAATCGGACTCTGGAGACGGCTTGATGGACGGCTTGAGGAGGCGTTGTAGAGCGACGCCGGTTGGTATTGCTTGCCGAGTGGAGCCTATTCGAGCCAGGGCATCGGCTGGCTCGTTGTTGGCTCGCGGTACGTGGAGGAACTCGCATCCTTCAAAGTATCCTCTGAGTTGTTGAACCAGGAAGCGGTAGCTTGCCATATTTGCGTCCTTGGCGTCCCAGTCGCCGGATGATTGCTGAACCACCAAGTCTGAGTCGCCATAACATAGGATCTGGCGGATGCCGAGTTCCTATGCAAGCCGGAGCCCGTGTATGAGTGCCTCGTACTCGGCTACATTGTTGGAGGCGGCAAAGTGAATCTGCAGCGTGTATCTTAGCCTGTCGCCTTTGGGGAATGGCTCGTCGCGGATGCGGGGGCTGAAACAAGGCGGGCCGACATCGTCTTCTTCTTCGAGCGCCAGGGATCGCGCCAGGCGGTCGATCCGATGGCGGGCGTCGTTCTCGCCGACTCCTTCGCGGCGACCTAGTCGGCCGCTGAGAGTCGGGTGCGCCACTTGCGGCGGGGTGGGATATCTCTCTCCACGGGGTCGAGGCGAAGGCGGGTTGCCCCGCCATTCCATGGCTCGGGGATGGCCGTCCGCGTCTCACTCGATGGAGACTCGGGTCCGGCTTCGGCTGGCCGCCGGCTCTTTCTCGCGCCGCGGGCGGGCGTTGCTCGTAGTCGGTGTCCGGGACGTTGCACCATGATCTCGGCGCGGGGGAGGGCTTCCCGCGCGGGCGTCGGCTTCGTGCTGCCGTGCGGCCGCGTCGATCAGTTGCTGGATGCGCCGGGTCATGTGGGGGAGTTCTTCGGCCTCCAAGCCATCCAACTCGTCCACGGCCGCCTGGGTGGCACGCAAGTTCTCGAGCGGAGTGGCATAGACCGGGCGGTCGACTCCCAGCATGTCGGCGATGGCGGCGCCGCATTGCTTGACAATATCGGCCTGGCTTGGCCCGCCCGGGGCCGGCATGCCGAAGGTGGCGCGGTCAGCTTCGCGCTGGTAGGCCTCAGTGAGGCGTCTCACGGAAGCCAGCCTCCGGCCCTCTGCGAGGAGGGCGAGGCGGCAGGCCTCCAGTGCTTCGTCGTCGGCATCAGCCTGGAGGGGGGTGGACAAGTCGTGGGCCGCCGCGTGCGGGGCGTCGTGGGCGCTCTCGTCGGCCGGTCCGCCGTGGCCGACGACCATCACTTCGGTGGTGACAGTATCGCGGCCGTCGGTCCGAGGAAGCGGGTCGTTGTAGATCGCGACGTTGGTGGGGAAGGTCTCGAAGGAGGCCGTGTCGGAGTCGACAGGCGTCGGGTCGGTGGAGCCAACCGACTCCAGATCCACAGCGGGCTCGCTGGAGACATGGAGCTGGCCGAGGAGGTTAGCGAGGTGGTCGGTGCCCGCATCGGAGGCGAGCTCGTCGTAGATGAGGGTTTCATCGAGGAGATTCGCGAGGCTGCTCGCCGCGCAGATGCTGATGACGCCTTGCCGCGCGTTGTGGCAACTGCCATCGGGCGTGCCAGGCTGGCTACGCTCGCTGGGGAGGAAGAGGGTTCCCGTCCAGAACAGGTCTCCGGACGATGGTGCACCTGGCCCCACGGTGGGCGCCAAATGTCGGGTGGTAGGTGCGACATATGCCAACGGGTGGCTTATCATTGTGGGAGCCAATAAGACGTCGCCGGTGCCTGGAAACGGGATGAGGCGAAGACATGCACGCCGGTGAATCTTACCCAGCTTCGGGGCTCTCCGTGGAGATAACACCCCTACTGCTGCTCTGCGGGGTCTCCGCATGATCACTAGATGGACAAGTAGCTACACAATGCTCCTTGAGCTGTTCGGTGGGAGGAGGAAGAGGGGCACGGCTAGCTTGTTTCTTCTCCTTGTGTGGTGTCTAAAACTAGCTGGGGGTCCAACCCTTTGCATGGCGTCCCGGGGGGTTTATATAGGCCTACCCCCTGGGGGTACAATGGTAATCCGACTGGGCGCGGGGCCCATCCGTCTGTGACTATGCTCGCCAGCTTCTGCGCCGACTGCTGGGGCCCGCCGGCTGGTGGGTCCCGCCGGCTGCCAACTCCTTGGCAACAGGCAGGCCCCACTGCCAAGGGTCTTGTCGGTGGCTGGTTACTGTTCCCTCAACCTGATGATGAGGGCTTCGTCGAGGTAAGTGTGGCTACAGTGCCGCCGTCCGGCGGGCGATCGCTGTAGCCTTACCGCGTCTTGTCTCCTTAATGGGGCGTCTCCTTCGAGGGGGGAAGCGAGCCGGCTGCAGGGAGCCGGCCCCGTCTCGGGCCGATTGGGGGAGGCCTGGCCGCCTTCGGGCGTCTCTCTGCCCGAAGGGGCCCACCGCCCGTGGGCCGCGCTGGCGGCCCGTCATGGGTGACATCAGGGTCAACATGGCAACAGTGCCGCGCCGGACGGGTCATGCCCACTCCGTACGGCGCACTATGCCAGGCGTGCTCCAGGATTCGGGGATGGCAGGCTTCACTGTAGCCACGCCCCGTCACATCGCCGCTAGGTGGATGCAAACTTTGAGGGTACGGTCTCGACCGCTTTGTGGGAGCCGGCTTCTTGGAGTCGGCCTTCTCGCGGCCGGCTTCTCGAAGCCGGCCCTCCCGTGGCTTCTTTTGCGAGGGCTAAAGTCGGGCCGCCTTCCGAAAGCCGGCCTGGGTGACAGCCAGCAAGGGGAAGGCGGCCCCATGTCTTGGATTCTTGAGAGCCGGACGGGCACGCAATTTTTTCAAAAGGGCCAGGGGAAGCCGGCTAGGCTACCCATGGCTATTTACTCCGACAACCACGAAGACGGTTTTCAAGCGGTAGGTGCTGCAACTGTAGAGGCCCTCTTGGCGAGTTGGAGGAAAACGGGAAAGCATCGGCGCCGGCGATTTAACTCAGAGCAGCATGGGGCTGTAGCGTCACCAAGGTTAGTCTGCGGGGTGGCTTGGAAGCAGGAGGCTGGAGCAGCAACTTGGCAAGGTCGTGGAAATGGCAAGACCCCTGGAGAGGTGGGTTGCAGCCGCGCGAGGCCACAACTGAGTTGGCCGCGAGGCCAGACGGTTCGACGTCAGCTACGGCGGCTCAACACGGCGGGGAAAATCATGATGATGCTGACCGCTGTGGGTCTCCCGGCAACCCGGAGCGAGGGCGAGGTGGCGACGGCGAGTGAGACCACGCGCGTCCAAGTGGGCAACATGGAGAGACCGGGAATACGAGATGGGCGGAGATCCAGTCCGTGACTTCCCTTTGCGGGCGGAGCTTCTCGCGGTGGCAACGAGGTGAGGTCGACTCCGAGACGGTAACTGAAGGCGAGGCGACTAGGAGGCGAAGTCAACCCCGAACCCGACCCGAAGAAGCGCTGGTGAAGGCGGGGCGCGCGGCCGAGCCGCGGCACGGCGGCTCAAGGTGTGGCGGCGGCTCAGACGCGGCGGATCGGTCCGGCGTAATACAAGGCCGCGACGGCAAGGCAAACTAAGGTGTCCTCCCCAGCAACATAGTAGTATATTTTTTTTATTTTCTTGATTCCTTCGATCTTCACGTGAATTAAGGGCAGCCGGTTGCTATTTTACCTCAGGACTTCAAGCGACCAGCAGTAGGAAACGCGGCGGATCGGTCGATGAGCAACTAGTGTGCAGAAAGCCGAGTTGAGGCAGTCTTGATTAACCCTGCTCTACTTTCCTATAAGAACTTGCTTTCACGTGAAGACAGTCGCAGCTTTGGGTCTTGATCTTGTATGTAGCAACGCAAATCGCAACTTGCAGCCTGTCAGACTCAACTTGGTAGGCGGTGCCGCAGCAGAAACACAATTCTGATATGATTTGACGGAACGCCCAGACGCGTGCGGTGGCGCATGTAACCCTAATATTTCGTCTTGATCTCGAACCTTGTACTGCTAGCTCCAAAGTGTAATCATGTTCCAGATCACAAAATAATGAACCTGCTGGCTCTTCTTCGTCTAATAAAATCACGAGCTCGTCAATCTCCAGATGAGATCCCTCCAAGAACTCCACAGCACCATGCGCAAGCCCCCACTAGTGTAGAACCGGGCAATAGCACCGGTTCGTAAGGCCCTTTAGTGCCGGTTTGGTAACCGGTGCTAAAGCGTAGGCACTAAAGCCCCCCCCCCTTTAGTACCGGTTCAACACGAACCGGTGCTAAAGGGCAACCACGTGGCATGAGCCAACTTCGGGGGCAGGGAGCCTTTTAGTATCGGTTGGTGTCACCAACCGGTATTTTAAGGTTGGGGGGGGGGGTTGGGTTTATGTGTCACACCCTAGCTACTCAGGCATTAGAGTGTTGCATCATGTTTACTCTTTCATCAGAAACTTGAAATGGGGATGACAGAACCCCCAGTCCCCTCTGAAACCAACTAGGGTTACTAAAAATAATTTTCAATGAACCTGAAATGCCCTTCTAAAATGCCCATCATTTTTGTCTTGGTTCAGAACCTCTGCCAAAAGTGGTGCACATTTTCCTAGGCCATCCTAGGGTTTTTGAATTAAATCATAAATATTTGAATTTGGGCATTTAAAATTATATAAAATATTTAAATGCTCAAATATCTCCAAACTAAAATGTTTCATGTTGGAAATAATCCAACTATGGACCAGGAGTAGTTTGGTGATTTTTGAAGTTGCCTAGGTATTTTATTAAATTCAACAAAGTTGCAGAAGTATTAAAAAACAGAAAACAGAAGAAAATGGAAAAAACTTACCTGTCGCCCAGCACCCGGCCCACCTGCCGGCCCAGCCCAGCACCGCGCCAGCGAGCTGCTTCCGGCCAGGCAGGCAGGTAGGTGCTCGACGGCGAGCACCGCATGGGTGCCACGCACCTGCTCGCCGCCTCGCCGCCTCCCTCGCCTGGCTAACGCCGTGGATCGGCTTCCCTCTCTCCCCCGAACCTCCCAGACACTCCCTCTCCTCTCCAGCTCCTCCCCCTTGCACGCCCCAGCCATGGCCGACGCCATCGCCGCCACCCCCTCGCCGTAGCCACGCCCTCCGTCCACCCCACGCCGTGCCACCGTGTCCAGGAGCTTCGCCGCCGTCCACTTCATCGAGCTAGCCGAGCCCCGTGTGCTCGAGCGGCCCGAGACCACCGCACCGACCTCGCCCGAGCTCGCCGTCGCCGGAGATCCCCTTCAACGCCGTCGCCGCCTCAGCTCGTCCCCGACCCCGCCGGTGGCCTCTACGGGAGCGCTGTGAGCCTAGCTACTCCTCCGACCCTTCCTCTCTCATTCCCGAGCCGTGTAGCCACCGCACGAGGATCACACGCCCGCACCGCCGCGGATCTCGTCGCCGACGTGCTTCCGGCCACCCTCCGGCCACAAGCTGGTGTCCATCTTACTCATCGAGTCCCGCAACACCTAGCTAGCCACTCCCCGAGCCTCACCGACCCCTCTAGCGCCAAGTTCATCTTTGGCCGAACCCCGGTGGCCGCCAAGGTCGTCGCCGGCGCCAACTCCGGCCACCCCGACCCCAACGGACTCCACCAAGAGCTGCGGCTTGTCCTCAGCTCCACTCCGGTGGTCTCCGCGACCCATCTGGTGGCCGAAACGGCCAAAACCACTCCCGCCGCCGCGTCGGGCTCGCCGGCGGCTAAACGCCGGCGTCGCTGGTGTTGACTTTGACCATGGGTGGGCCCTGGTTGACTCCCCTGAGTCAATGACAGGTGGGGCCCAGCCCTGTTAATTAAACATGTTTAGTTTTAATTAAACTTTAATTAAAATAATCACCCTGACATGCGGGACCCACTGTCAGGTTTGACCCAGACCTGTTCTGTTGACCTGCTGACGTCACACTGACGTCAGGCTGACGCAATATTGATTTTCTGGAATTATTCTAATATAGGAAATTCCAGAATATAATTTAAACTTCAAAAATTCATAACTTTTATTCTGTAACTCCAAATCAGACAAATTATATATGAAAAATGATCAGAAAAATCCAATCTATCCATCTGTACTATTTTCATGCATGACTAAACAAGTTAACTTGATGTTTAATGCAGAACAAGTAAAAGCACTTTAAAAGGCCATGTTTGAGTTTGAAATTTGAATCTTTGATTCAAATTTGTTCAAACCCTTCTGGTTTTAGTTGCATTAGCCCAACACACTCATATTGCCATGTTTCATGCATGCATCATATTGTTGCACATTGTTTGGTGATGGTTGTGTATCGGTGTTCCTTGCGACAGGTTCTGCCTCCGAGGAGTACCGTGATTACCCTAACGAAGAACCGTATCAGTGCATCGAACCATCAGGCAAGCAACCAACCATTTGATCATATCGATACAATCCCATGTTCTCGCTCCTGCTCTCTTTTACTGCATTAAGACAACGTGTTTCAAACTGCTGTGTGCTACGGTAGTTGAACCCATTTCCTCTGCATGACCTGTCATTGCCACAGTAACTAGATGAAACCCACTAGCATGTGTAGGAGTTGATTGAGCCACATGTATGTGTTGTTCCTACCTTGCTATGCCTGCTATGCTTAGAGTCGTGTCAGGTCTGGTTCATCTGGGTGATGGGCTAGAGTGAAATGATTATGTCGGTAATGAGAGTGGTGTGGTGAACACGTTTTGGTAAAGGTATCGATGAGAGGCCATGTAGGAGTACATGGTGGGTTGTTTCATTGAAGCCGACCTTAAGCACTGAGATCTGTATGTGTGATTTAAGATACAGCTACTACCATGCATTGGGCCCTGAAATATGACCCCGCTCGACTTCTTATTCACCCTAGCTCTCTGTCCAGGAGTTGCAAGTAGTTTCTGGTGTTTGTAGCCTACTGGAGGCCGTGGACAGCGCTGACCATAGGGGTGGGCTGTGATGCGGTAGGTACGTGGAACGGTGTACCGAATACCCGTTAGGTATCTCGGGAACCCTGTTCACATCGTTCGGGGCCGTATGGGAAACCTCGGCCGGACTCCCTGCGGATGGAACCTGGATAGGCGATAAACCTGGACTAGAGGCTTAAGTGTTTAGGTAGGTCGTGGTCTACACCCACGTCGGCTTTCGCTTGAAGTCTGCCGAGCACATGTCGTGTGCAGACGCTAAGTGGTGGAAACATGTATGAAGAAGTACACCCCTGCAGGGTTATCATGATCTATTCGAATAGCCGCGTCCTTGGTTAAGGACTACTTGGTTGCCTATACAGTTCATAGACAAGTAAATGGAAATTGCTAAAAGCCTCAAGATAAGTGTGAGTGCCGAGGATGGCTCTTCCGTAGGAAGACGGAGGTGGATCCTCGGTAGTGTATTGAATTGGTGAGTAGTGGACTCGTGTGCACAAGACCATTTCAAGTTGGAGTCTCGTAGGTTAGCCTAGCCAAGAGTCAAAGCTGGCTTGCTGCAACAACTCCACCAACCCTTCTTGATAATATGCATGTATGTAGGATCTGATGTAAGTCTTGCTGAGTACCTTTGTACTCATGTTGCTATAATTTACATTTTTACAGAAGACGCTGCAACCCCTTCTGATGGGTTCTACGTAGACGTTGACATCAACGAGTAGGCTAAAGGCCCAGGTGGTGATCCTGAGCTTGTGAAGGACCACGTAGTATAGCTAGGCTTTCCAAGCCTCTTTTATTTTACTAGTTGTCTGTACTCAGACAAGTTACTTCCGCTGCTGGTTTGTATGACTGTATGACTTGAATGCTGGGTCGTGGGACCCATACCTTTGTGTATGTTATGTATGGCTCCCTGAGCCTTAAATAAAGTACTTGTGTCGTAGAGTCATGTTGTGATGCTTCGTTGTATTTGCACATATCGAGCATATTGTGTGTATGATTGAAATGCTTGGTATGTGTGGGATCTGACTATCTAGTTGTTTATCTTTAGTAGCCTCTCTTACCGGGAAATGTCTCCTAGTGTTACCGCTGAGCCATGGTAGCTTGCTACTGCTCTGGAACACTTAGGCTGGCCGGCATGTGTCCTTCTTCGTTCCTGTGTCTGTCCCTTCGGGGAAATGTCACGCATTGAGTACCGGAGTCCTGTTAGCCCGCTACAGCCCAGTTTACCGGAGTCCTGCTAGCCCAGTGCTACAGCCCGGACCCACTTGCTGATGACCGACACGTTCGAAGCTGGGTCATGGATGCCTGTCCCTGTAAGTCTGTGCCACTTTGGGTTTACGACTAGTCATGTCAGCCCGGGCTGCTTATCATATGGATGCTAGCGACACTATCATATACGTGAGCCAAAAGGCGCAAACGGTCCCGGGCAAAGGTAAGGCGACACCCGTGGGGATACCGTGCGTGAGGCCGCAAAGTGATATGAGGTGTTACCGGCTAGATCGATGTGACATCGAGTCGGGGTCCTGACAGCGTTGGCATCCGAGCCGGACTGCCTATAGGTTCTCCAAGCCAAACTGGTCGATGTTGAGTCTAGAAATTCTTTAGTTATATGTAGGGGAATTGTTTGTGGGTTGGAACGTAAGGCTCTTTTTACTCCTTTATCTTATAACATTCTGATCTGAGTCAGTCTATTCTTCCACCGGGGGTTAAGGAATTAGGATCTATTCTCTCTATTAGGTTCACGTGTTACTAATCAGTAGTACCTTATAGGTTTGATGGATACAAGCCTAGTTCAGTTCTTCTACCATGTTATGTTGTTAGGATGGTCTCAGAACTTTGATATGATGATGTTGAGTGTGTATGAAATCCTTTGTCAAATGTCTCAAAATCCTTCTTGAGCATTTACAGCTGTTATGCTGCCGAAATTTTGCTAGAAATTCTAATGCCTTTGCATTATGATTGTGCTTTCAGATGGCCACTCGCGACCTCAATCAAGTGGTTCGCCTGACTCGATGCCTAGATGTACCCGGTCATACCGCCATGTTGGTCAGGGTAATGACTGAGGCTGGATACCGCTGGTATCCTGAGTACACGGTCGAAGAGCAATTTCGGGACTTCAATCAAAGCCAGTATCTCTGCACTGTCAGGATATTTCCATCTTATCCTGGATCCACCGAGCCCCTTCACTGCTCCTATGGACTCGGGGTTACTATTGAGATGGCTGTGCAGGACGCCGCCTACTCTATGATGACCATCATGCGAGTCAGATCTGGTCTATTTCGGGACTCTGATTTCCGGTATATGCCAGGATCACTTCCGGGAGCACAAGGGTATCTCCAGGCTATCTATGCTGACCCCACCCAGGAGGATTCACGGACTCGCACCACTGCTGAGATGCTTGAGGATAAGGACCGTGAAAATCGGGCCTTGAGGTTAGAGCTCTTCAATACCCGTGCTGACCACTGGGCCACTTTGACTCGGTTTGCACCGGCGGTGCAAGCTGGATATTCGGATATGCGCGATCTCTATCCTGTGAGATCTGCTCTGCCAGACGTGATGGGTTGGCGTGATGTAGGAGGCATCACCCCACCTCGCGGTCCCCGCAGGCCACCGTCTGTTGGTCCACGACCTCATCCTAGCCCCTATGGTCCACAAGCTCCGCGAGATCGTCTATTTCCGGATGATCATGTTGAGCTTCCCGGCTATGGAGGTGACTTCTACGAGGACTACTACGGATCGGTCTGAGTTAGTGGTAGTATCACTAGTTCGCGTTAGCTGTGTCGTCTATCGTCCTGCGTGACTCGTGGGATATGACCTAGTTTGTACTCTTTCCGGAGATGTAGAAAAATAATGTATAGGAGCTTGGGATGCCTCCGATGAGATGTAATCCTCTTTTCACCGTAATAGTACTTTGTTTGGTCTTGTACTAAACCCTGTATGGTGTGTATGATGATGGAATAAAGAAGCAGTTTCTGTATCTACCATGTCATACGGATGATCATCATGCATTTCGAGTTATCCCTTACATTTTGTATCCTATGTCGGAATTTATCATCCTGACTAAATCATTGTCTTGTTTACCTAGGATGGTCAACACGCGCACTAACCCTGCTCCTCAAGAGCAGGCCGAAGGCAGTGAAGTCAGGGATGCAAATCTGCCTCATCCCCCTTCCCTAGCCGAGGTTATGATGGAAGCTGAGAGAAACAAGCGGGAGACCAACCGTTTGTTGGAGCGTATTGAACAGAACACGGCACACCATCAGAGGACTAATGTGGTGTCACTCAGTGATTTTATCAAATTACATCCACCCATGTTTCACCACTCCGTCGAGCCTCTCGACGCTGATGACTGGCTTCGCAGTATCTCTCACAAACTGCGTTCCGCGCTGGTAGCGGAGGCTGACAAGGTCACCTTTGCTGCATATCATCTTGAAGGCCCCGCCAGTCTATGGTGGGAGAATTATGGAGCTATGCGCCCAGCGGGCCATGTCACCACTTGGGCTGAATTCAGCGAGGCTTTCCGTGAACATCACATTCCGGAGGGTCTCATGGACCGTAAACGTGAGGAATTTTGCAATTTCACCCAAGGCCGACTCTCTGTGGATGCTTACAGCAGGGAGTTTGGTAACCTTGCACGATATGCAACTGAGGAAGTGTCTACCGATGCCAAGAAGCAAGCAAGGTTCCGTAAGGGACTTAGTCCTGAGCTTCGCCGCGACCTCCGTCTGCATGAGTGCACATCTTTTCAGAAACTTGTCAACAAGGCCATCAGTGCTGAAACTGGTCAGACTGATTATGACGCAACACGCAAGCATGGCCGTGACATGGGTTCCTCATCCGGTGCTGGTCCTCAGAAGCGCCGCGTGTGGGTGCCCAACACCGCCCTGCCACCCAGGTTCACACCGAGGCCATCTTTCCAGGCGCCTCGCCCTGCTCAACAGTCTGCTCCAGCCAAGCCCTATGGGGGTCCAACCAACAATGCTCCTCCACGTACCAGTTCCGTAACTTGTTTCAAGTGTGGGGAATCTGGCCACTATATGCGTGAGTGTCCCCAGACCAACCCCAACCAGTCTGCTAAAGCTGTTAGCCGTGGCAAGCCGACAGGAAAAGTATTCCACGCCAAGCCGGTCACCGCCTCACGTGGCCATGTCAACTGTATCTCTGCCGAAGAAGCTCAAGAGGATCCCAACGTCGTCCTCGGTACGCTTCTTGTTAATTGCCACCCGGCATCTGTTCTTTTCGATACAGGAGCCTCTCATTCTTTTATATCCGAAAATTATGCTCGTTTGCATAACGTCGCATTCGGTGATATGCCAACCTCTATGGTAATTCAAACTCCGGGATCCAAATGGCAAACTTCTAGAGTAAGCCATGGAAATGAAATCCAAGTCGACAGACTTGTTTTCCTCGCGTCTTTGATAGCCCTTAAATCTTCAGATATTAATATCATTCTGGGTATGGACTGGATGTCAGCTCATCATGCCCAAATTGATTGCTTCTCTAGGACTGTTCAACTCACCCATCCTTCGGGAAAGATAGTCAATGTCTTGACCCGGATAGCCAAGCGACAGTTATATTCTCTTAACGCCAGCCCTTTGCCAGACCTTGAGGACGTTCCGGTAGTCCGTGACTTCCCGGATGTCTTTCCAGAGGAATTGCCAGGTGTTCCACCTGACAGGGATGTTGAGTTCGTAATAGACCTCATTCCAGGAACCGTTCCGATTGCTAGAAGACCCTATAAGATGGCACCACTAGAACTAGCCGAGCTTAAGAAACAACTCGATGAGTCCTTGAAAAAGGGTTTCATCCGACCTAGCTCATCTCCGTGGGCTTGCCCCGTCCTATTCGTCAAGAAGAAGGATGGTACGGACCGGATGGTTGTGGATTATCGACCTGTCAATTTGGTCACAATCAAGAACAAATATCCGCTCCCCAGGATCAACGATCTGTATGATCAGCTTGCTGGATCCTCAGTCTTCTCCAAGATGGATTTGAGGTTGGGCTACCATCAAATCAAAATCAGAAACAGGGACATTCCTAAAACGGCCTTTGTTACTCGTTATGGCCAGTACGAGTACACCGTCATGTCCTTCGGTTTAACCAACGCTCCAGCCACCTTTTCTCGGTTAATGAACTCAATCTTCATGGAGTATTTGGATAAATTCGTCGTGGTTTACCTCGATGATATACTCATCTACTCCAAGAACGAGGAAGAACATGCCGAACATCTAAGGCTAGTGTTGAAGAAACTTCGAGAGCATCGCCTTTATGCCAAATTTTCTAAATGTGAATTCTGGTTGTCAGAAGTGACCTATCTGGGTCATGTAATATCTGGTAAAGGTATTGCTGTTAACCCTGAGCGAGTTCAAGCCGTCCTTAATTGGACTCCACCTGAATCGGTCAAGCAAGTTCGGAGTTTTCTGGGCTTAGTGAGCTATTGTCGTCGCTTTGTCGAGAACTTCTCCAAAGTTGCCAAACCCCTAACCGAACTCCTCAAGAAAGATAAGAAGTTCGAATGGACTCCACAATGTGAGCACAGCTTTCAGGAACTGAAAAGACGCCTGACTTCTGCTCCCGTACTGGTACCGCCAGACTTCTCCAAGGACTTTGTTATCTACTGCGACGCCTCGCGACAAGGACTAGGTTGCATTCTCATGCAAGATCGACACGTAATTGCTTACGCTTCACGGCAATTGCACCCACATGAGGAGAATTATCCTACTCATGATTTAGAGCTTGCAGCTGTAGTCTATGCACTTAAAACCTGGCGACATTACCTCCTCGGTAATCGTTGCGAAATATTCACTGATCACCAAAGTCTGAAGTACATCTTCACCCAACCGGATTTGAATCTCAGGCAAAGACGTTGGGTCGAGTTGATCACATATTTCGACTTAGGAATAACTTATACCCCAGGGAAAGCCAACGTCATGGCTGATGCGCTAAGTCGTAAATCTTATTGTAACAACCTGATGTTACAACAAAGTCAACCGCTTCTCCATGAGGAATTTCGGAAGCTTAACCTTCACATCGTTCCTCAAGGATTTCTTTCCACTTCGGTGGCGAAAGCTACTCTTACGGATCAAATCATCGCTGCCCAAATGCGGGATAAGGGAATATCTAAAATCAAGGAGAACATTGCTAGTGGAGGTGCTAGTTGTTTCTCCACAAATGATCATGGTGTTGTATATTTTGAGAACCGTTTAGTGGTTCCCAAGAACCAGCATCTACGGCAGTTGATCCTTAAGGAAGCTCATGAATCTCCTCTCACCATTCATCCCGGTAGTACCAAGATGTATCAGGACCTACGCCAGAGGTTCTGGTGGACTAGGATGAAAAGAGAAATTGCTCAGTATATTGCTAATTGCGACGTTTGTCGCCGTGTAAAAGCAGAGCATCAATGGCCTGCTGGCACCCTTCAACCCTTAGCTATTCCTGAATGGAAATGGGATAAAATTGGTATGGATTTCATTACCGGTTTTCCCAGGACCAAGAGGGGGAATAATGCTATCTTCGTCGTTGTCGATCGTCTTTCCAAAGTAGCCCATTTCCTACCTGTTCGTGAGAGTATAACCGCTAGTCAATTGGCAGACTTATACATCTCCCGTATAGTGTCTCTCCATGGTGTTCCTTTGGAAATTAACTCGGATCGAGGAAGTCTTTTCACCTCTCGATTTTGGGAAAGCTTCCAAAATGCTATGGGAACCCGTCTCTCCTTTAGCACCGCCTTCCACCCTCAGTCGAGTGGTCAAGTGGAACGCGTCAACCAGATTCTAGAAGACATGCTTCGAGCCTCTGTTATCTCATTCGGAATGGATTGGGAGAAGTGCCTTCCATTTGCCGAATTCGCTTACAACAACAGCTATCAATCTAGCTTGGGTAAAGCCCCTTTTGAAGTTCTCTATGGACGACGATGTCGAACACCCCTTAACTGGTCAGAGACCGGGGAAAGACAATTCTTTCGCCCGGATATGATTCAGGAAGCAGAAGAACAAGTTCGCATCGTTCGTGAAAAGTTGAAAACAGCCCAATCTCGTCAAAAGAGTCAATATGACCGAAAACATAAGGCTATGACTTTCGAGGTTGACGAGAAGGCTTATCTTCGGGTTACCCCTCTGAAGGGAACCCATCGTTTCGGTATCAAAGGAAAATTGGCTCCTCGTTACATCGGACCCTTTCGCATTATCGCCAAACGAGGAGAAGTTGCCTACCAATTGGAAC
This sequence comes from Triticum aestivum, assembly GCF_018294505.1. Taxonomy (NCBI): domain Eukaryota; kingdom Viridiplantae; phylum Streptophyta; class Magnoliopsida; order Poales; family Poaceae; genus Triticum; species Triticum aestivum. The sequence goes on from NC_057800.1 coordinate 213,406,205, forward strand.
TACCTCCGCACCTCTCTAGAGTCCACGATGTCTTCCACGTTTCTCAACTCAGGCGTTGCTTCTCGGATCCTATCCGTGGAGTGGACCACGAAACGCTTGATCTCCAAGATAATCTTACATATCGAGAGTACCCCATTCGTATCCTCGATCAGGCCAAGCGTACCACTCGACGTCATAACATCAAGTTTCTCAAAGTACAATGGTCGCACCATTCTGAGGATGAAGCAACTTGGGAAAGGGAGGATCGTCTTCGACTCGAGTATCCCGCCTTCTTCCCGGAGGAACCCAAATCTCGGGACGAGATTCTTTTGAGTGGGGGTGAGTTGTCACACCCTAGCTACTCAGGCATTAGAGTGTTGCATCATGTTTACTCTTTCATCAGAAACTTGAAATGGGGATGACAGAACCCCCAGTCCCCTCTGAAACCAACTAGGGTTACTAAAAATAATTTTCAATGAACCTGAAATGCCCTTCTAAAATGCCCATCATTTTTGTCTTGGTTCAGAACCTCTGCCAAAAGTGGTGCACATTTTCCTAGGCCATCCTAGAGTTTTTGAATTAAATCATAAATATTTGAATTTGGGCATTTAAAATTATATAAAATATTTAAATGCTCAAATATCTCCAAACTAAAATGTTTCATCTTGGAAATAATCCAACTATGGACCAGGAGTAGTTTGGTGATTTTTGAAGTTGCCTAGGTATTTTATTAAATTCAACAAAGTTGCAGAAGTATTAAAAAACAGAAAACAGAAGAAAATGGAAAAAACTTACCTGTCGCCCAGCACCCGGCCCACCTGCCGGCCCAGCCCAGCACCGCGCCAGCGAGCTGCTTCCGGCCAGGCAGGCAGGCAGGTGCTCGACGGCGAGCACCGCATGGGTGCCACGCACCTGCTCGCCGCCTCGCCGCCTCCCTCGCCCGGCTAACGCCGTGGATCGGCTTCCCTCTCTCCCCCGAACCTCCCAGACACTCCCTCTCCTCTCCAGCTCCTCCCCCTTGCACGCCCCAGCCATGGCCGACGCCATCGCCGCCACCCCCTCGCCGTAGCCACGCCCTCCGTCCACCCCACGCCGTGCCACCGTGTCCAGGAGCTTCGCCGCCGTCCACTTCATAGAGCTAGCCGAGCCCCGTGTGCTCGAGCGGCCCGAGACCACCGCACCGACCTCGCCCGAGCTCGCCGTCGCCGGAGATCCCCTTCAACGCCGTCGCCGCCTCAGCTCGTCCCCGACCCCGCCGGTGGCCTCTACGGGAGCGCTGTGAGCCTAGCTACTCCTCCGACCCTTCCTCTCTCATTCCCGAGCCGTGTAGCCACCGCACGAGGATCACACGCCCGCACCGCCGCGGATCTCGTCGCCGACGTGCTTCCGGCCACCCTCCGGCCACAAGCTGGTGTCCATCTTACTCATCGAGTCCCGCAGCACCTAGCTAGCCACTCCCCGAGCCTCACCGACCCCTCTAGCGCCAAGTTCATCTTCGGCCGAACCCCGGTGGCCGCCAAGGTCGTCGCCGGCGCCAACTCCGGCCACCCCGACCCCAACGGACTCCACCAAGAGCTGCGGCTTGTCCTCAGCTCCACTCCGGTGGTCTCCGCGACCCATCTGGTGGCCAAAACGGCCAAAACCACTCCCGCCGCCGCGTCGGGCTCGCCGGCGGCTAAACGCCGGCGTCGCTGGTGTTGACTTTGACCACGGGTGGGCCCTGGTTGACTCCCCTGAGTCAATGACAGGTGGGGCCCAGCCCTGTTAATTAAACATGTTTAGTTTTAATTAAACTTTAATTAAAATAATCACCCTGACATGCGGGACCCACTGTCAGGTTTGACCCAGACCTATTCCGTTGACCTGCTGACATCACACTGACGTCAGGCTGACGCAATATTGATTTTCTGGAATTATTCTAATATAGGAAATTCCAGAATATAATTTAAACTTCAAAAATTCATAACTTTTATTCTGTAACTCCAAATCAGACAAATTATATATGAAAAATGATCAGAAAAATCCAATCGATCCATCTGTACTATTTTCATGCATGACTAAACAAGTTAACTTGATGTTTAATGCAGAACAAGGAAAAGCACTTTAAAAGGCCATGTTTGAGTTTGAAATTTGAATCTTTGATTCAAATTTGTTCAAACCCTTCTGGTTTTAGTTGCATTAGCCCAACACACTCATATTGCCATGTTTCATGCATGCATCATATTGTTGCACATTGTTTGGTGATGGTTGTGTATCGGTGTTCCTTGCGATAGGTTCTGCCTCCGAGGAGTACCGTGATTACCCTAACGAAGAACCGTATCAGTGCATCGAACCATCAGGCAAGCAACCAACCATTTGATCATATCGATACAATCCCATGTTCTCGCTCCTGCTCTCTTTTACTGCATTAAGACAACGTGTTTCAAACTGCTGTGTCCTATGGTAGTTGAACCCATTTCCTCTGCATGACCTGTCATTGCCACAGTAACTAGATGAAACCCACTAGCATGTGTAGGAGTTGATTGAGCCACATGTATGTGTTGTTCCTACCTTGCTATGCCTGCTATGCTTAGAGTCGTGTCAGGTCTGGTTCATCTGGGTGATGGGCTAGAGTGAAATGATTATGTCGGTAATGAGAGTGGTGTGGTGAACACGTTTTGGTAAAGGTATCGATGAGAGGCCATGTAGGAGTACATGGTGGGTTGTTTCATTGAAGCCGACCTTAAGCACTGAGATCTGTATGTGTGATTTAAGATACAACTACTACCATGCATTGGGCCCTGAAATATGACCCCGCTCGACTTCTTATTCACCCTAGCTCTCTGTCCAGGAGTTGCAAGTAGTTTCTGGTGTTTGTAGCCTACTGGAGGCCGTGGACAGCGCTGACCATAGGGGTGGGCTGTGATGCGGTAGGTACGTGGCACGGTGTACCGAATACCCGTTAGGTATCTCGGGAACCCTGTTCACATCGTTCGGGGCCGTATGGGAAACCTCGGCCGGACTCCCTGCGGATGGAACCTGGATAAGCGATAAACCTGGACTAGAGGCTTAAGTGTTTAGGTAGGTCGTGATCTACACCCACGTCGGCTTTCGCTTGAAGTCTGCCGAGCACATGTCGTGTGCAGACGCTAAGTGGTGGAAACATGTATGAAGAAGTACACCCCTGCAGGGTTATCATGATCTATTCGAATAGCCGCGTCCGCGGTTAAGGACTACTTGGTTGCCTATACAGTTCATAGACAAGTAAATGGAAACTGCTAAAAGCCTCAAGATAAGTGTGAGTGCCGAGGATGGCTCTTCCGTAGGAAGACGGAGGTGGATCCTCGGTAGTGTATTGAATTGGTGAGTAGTGGACTCGTGTGCGCAAGACCATTTCAAGTTGGAGTCTCGTAGGTTAGCCTAGCCAAGAGTCAAAGCTGGCTTGCTGCAACAACTCCACCAACCCTTCTTGATAATATGCATGTATGTAGGATCTGATGTAAGTCTTGCTGAGTACCTTTGTACTCATGTTGCTATAATTTACATTTTTACAGAAGACGCTGCAACCCCTTCTGATGGGTTCTACGTAGACGTTGACATCAACGAGTAGGCTAAAGGCCCAGGTGGTGATCCTGAGCTTGTGAAGGACCACGTAGTATAGCTAGGCTTTCCAAGCCTCTTTTATTTTACTAGTTGTCTGTACTCAGACAAGTTACTTCCGCTGCTAGTTTGTATGACTGTATGACTTGAATGCTGGGTCGTGGGACCCGTACCTTTGTGTATGTTATGTATGGCTCCCTGAGCCTTAAATAAAGTACTTGTGTCGTAGAGTCATGTTGTGATGCTTCGTTGTATTTGCACATATCGAGCATATTGTGTGTATGATTGAAATGCTTGGTATGTGTGGGATCTGACTATCTAGTTGTTTATCTTTAGTAGCCTCTCTTACCGGGAAATGTCTCCTAGTGTTACCGCTGAGCCATGGTAGCTTGCTACTGCTCTGGAACACTTAGGCTGGCCGGCATGTGTCCTTCTTCGTTCCTGTGTCTGTCCCTTCGGGGAAATGTCACGCATTGAGTACCGGAGTCTTATTAGCCCGCTACAGCCCGGTTTACCGGAGTCCTGCTAGCCCAGTGCTACAGCCCGGACCCACTTGCTGATGACCGACACGTTCGAAGCTGGGTCATGGATGCCTGTCCCTGTAAGTCTGTGCCACTTTGGGTTTACGACTAGTCATGTCAGCCCGGGCTCCTTATCATATGGATGCTAGCGACACTATCATATACGTGAGCCAAAAGGCGCAAACGGTCCCGGGCAAAGGTAAGGCGACACCCGTGGGGATACCGTGCGTGAGGCCGCAAAGTGATATGAGGTGTTACCGGCTAGATCGATGTGACATCGAGTCGGGGTCCTGACATTATGATTTCTTTTTCATTTAATTTTGTGTTTTCCATTTAATTATTTTTCGTTTGCCGGTATTTTACGATACTACATATTGTACACGTTATGCATATATATAAATAGAATTTCTAGTAGAACCGATCATAATATATGTATGTATATATGTGTGAATTAATTAATGGTGGTTGTGAGACATTCGATGATATATATATATATACATATATATATCGAGCAAAAATCCCGCTATTTCCTCTTGAATTGCTTCTATGCGGTCCTGTGCTAGGAGCTTGTCCCGCACCTCTTTGAACTGTTAAGAAGGAGATCAATATGCATGTGTATTAGTTGTGTGACTAGATATCGATAATGGTGTAAAAATTGTGAATAGTGTTCTGACAATCGATATCGTACCCACTCTGGTCTTTGAGATTTGCTCCTTTCGGACGCCATCATGCGAATGTTCTCGCAAACGTAGTATGCACATAAATCATTCCCCGGCGCCTGCTTCAGGGCCTTTACAAGAATGGAATTTGATTATATAATAATTAATTAAGCAAGATAATTAAAGAGATGGCAGCTAGCTAGTACTACTTAATTACTTACCTTGGGTCGATACCATTTCAGATTTTGTTTCCATGAGCCTAGAGTAACCCTGATGAACTTTGCCCAAGCCCTGCCCGCCGACAAAGAAAATGAATAAATGGGTTATTAAATAGTTGTTATCAGGAAATGACGAACTAATTAAATAGGCCGAGATATAGTTAATAATGATTGAAATTACCTGTTGACTATCCCCTTCACGATGGTGTAGTTACTTGCTTTCTTAATTAGTGAGTCTAGTACTTCAACTGTTCCTTCATCAACTTTAATGATTAACAAGATCCAGTGAAATCTGCATGCACACACGTTTGCATTTCTTAATTAAGCGGGCATATGTAAGCAAAAACATGTAGCTAGCTAGTAGGGAAAAAACAGAATTTGTAGTACAAGACAATGTGACTCACTGGAAGTTGTAAGGAAGTAGTATATCTTCATTGTATTTGAGTTCCTTGAAGAACTGTAGCATGCTTTCCTCTACACTTTTTTCGTGATATGGATCTATTTTCCATGTGTATTCATTAATGGTATTTGGCTCAACGAACCCAATGCCATAGCGTCCACCTTTTTTCATTTCATAAATCTTCATCCTGCATAATACCACAGAAAAGAATATAGTGAGGATAACATGTAATGATTGATCAAAATGATCACTACAGCTAGCTTGAGACTTAAATTACAAAAAGAAATCACTTACAGACAATAGCAACCGACGATAGATTTGTCGAGTGCGTCTTTATTGTATAGCTGAAATAGTTCTGAATACTTAACGGTCACAACTTTCTCATGGTAGTAATGATCCTTGTTGACATTCACCATGAGGGACTCTCGATTGGAAATCTTGGTAATGTCCATGTACCATTGATGCAATTCATACATTCTCGTTGGGAGCTTATTGACCTCCTCTGGCTCGACCAAAGGTTGGCCCCGGGCATATTTCCATTTTATTTCCTCCGCTCTAGTCGGAGACATGGGCGCGATATCGAGGAGTTGTCCAACAGTTATCCCGATCGATTCAGCCTGCGCAATATGCTCCTCGGTTATTACCACATCGCCCACCCTGGGAACGTTAACGGTTTGCCCACAATAATATTGGGCGTGCCTACTCTCATGTGTTGTTGTCACAACAAGCGGGGGGATTGATTGCACCGCCTGTTCTCCTAGCTGGGGAATGGTTTTACCGCTCCTTTTGCCAGTTGATTTGCTCGAGCTTGAGCTCGCCTCTTTCTATAGACGTGCTCGATTTAACTTCTTGATGTGGCGCTCATAGTCTGTGTCAACAGGCTTGGGAGCTGGTGCTCTAGCCATACAAATGCAGTGGTCAATCTTTTCCACAGGCACTTTCTCCCTTGGCGGCGGTGGCGGTTTCGGTGCAAAATGGGCTTCCACCTCGGCCTTCGATATGGCTACGTTTTCCTCCTCGGACTTGTCGTAAGGCCTCTGCGGAAGAGGAGCGAGGCTTGGACCATATTGAAATCGCTTGCCTCCGCCTGTACCTCCAGTACTACCTCGACTTGTACCGCTACGCACCATAGCTGAGGCGGCTCTCTTCCGTGATTGCTGAGGTGGCAAAGACGGCTGACGTGGCTGAGTTGGAGGAGGAGGAGTGGCCTGAAGCTGTGCCGGACTTGGAGGAGGAGTGGCCTGAAGCTGTGCCGGACTTGGAGGAGGAGTGGCCTGACGCTTTGCCGGACTTGGAGGAGGAGGAGTGGCCTGAAGCTGTGCCGGACTTGGAGGAGGAGTGGCCTGATGCGTTGGTGGACTTGGAGGAGCAGGAGTCTGCTGACTCGGTGGCGGACTGCGACGAGGATTCGGATGACGCGGTGTCAGTGGCCTTCGAAAGATGATGCAATCCTTTCTCCATAGGATGATACGATGGTTGGCCTCTCCTAGTGTGTGCTCGTCGTCACCTCCAGGAATGTCAAGCTCTAGCCCCGAATATTGGTCCACCACCTCATCAACCAAGACACGAGCATAGCCCGCTGGAATCGGGTTGCAATGGAAGGTTGCCTCGGGGGGATTTGTAAAAGCAAGGGCGTCCGCCACCTTCATGGATATGTTCTTCATTTTGAAGTGTAGCTCGCAGTTAGTGTTCTCTATGATGTCATCCACTGGGTAGCTATCCAGCAATGCATCGCCCAGGGCGGAACCCACGCTGCTTCTCGGCATGGATGGGACGGTGCTATCCAATGGTGGATCATCTGCTAGCTGCTGAGACCCCCTTGAAGGAAATATGCCCTAGAGGCAATAATAATGTTATTATTTTATTTCCTTATATCATGATAAATGTTTATTATTCATGCTAGAATTCTATTATCCGGAAACATAATACTTATGTGAATACATAGACAAACCAAACGTCACTAGTATGCCTCTACTTGACTAGCTCGTTAATCGAAGATGGTTATGTTTCCTAACCATAGACATGTGTTGTCATTTGATTAATGGGATCACATCATTAGGAGAATGATGTGATTGACATGACCCATTCCATTATCTTAGCACCCGATCGTTTAGTATGCTGCTATTGCTTTCTTCATGACTTATACATGTTCCTATGACTATGAGATTATGCAACTCCCGTTTGCCGGAGGAACACTTTGTGTGCTACCAAACGTCACAACGTAACTGGGTGATTATAAAGGAGCTCTACAGGTGTCTCCAAAGGTACATGTTGGGTTGGCGTATTTCGAGATTAGGATTTGTCACTCCGATTGTCGGAGAGGTATCTCTGGGCACTCTCGATAATGCACATCACATAAGCCTTGCAAGCATTGCAACTAATGAGTTAGTTGCAAGATGATGTATTACGAAACGAGTAAAGAGACTTGCCGGTAATGAGATTGAACTAGGTATTGAGATACTGACGATCGAATCTCGGGCAAGTAACATATCGATGACAAAGATTGATATATTGGAAGCCTATATTTGGATATCGGAAGTGTTGCGGGTGAAATCGGGATTTTACCGGAGTACCGGGAGGTTACCAGAACCCCCCGGGAGGTATATGGGCCTTAGTGGGCTTTAGTGGAAGAGAGGAGAGGTGGCCAGGGCTGGGCCGCGCGCCCCTCCCCCCTAGTCCGAATAGGACAAGGAGAGGGGGGCGGCGCCCCCCCTTCCTTCTCTCTCTCCTCTTTTCCCCTCCCAAATCCTATTCCAACTAGGAAAGGGGGGGAATCCTACTCCCGGTGGGAGTAGGACTCCTCCTGGCGCGCCCTCCTCCTGGCCGGCCGCACCTCCCCCTGCTCCTTTATATACGGGGGCAAGGGGCACCCCTAGACACACAAGTTGCTCCACATGATCATATTCTTAGCCGTGTGCGGTGCCCCCTTCCACCATAATCCTCGATAATATTGTAGCGGTGCTTAGGTGAAGCCCTGCGATGGTAGTACATCAAGATCGTCACCACGTCGTCGTGCTGACGGAACTCTTCCCCGACACTTTACTAGATCGAAGAACGGGGATCGTCATCGAGCTGAACGTGTGCTAGAACTCGGAGGTGCCGTAGTTTTAGTGCTTGATCGGTCAGGCCGTGAAGACGTACGACTACATCAACCGTGTTGTGCTAACGCTTCCGCTGTCGGTCTACAAGGGTACGTAGATCACACTCTCCCCTCTGGTTGCTATGCATCACCATGATCTTGCGTGTGCGTAGGATTTTTTTTGAAATTACTACGTTCCCCAATAGTGGTATCAGAGCCTAGGTTTTATGTGTTGATGTTATATGCACGAGTAGAACACAAGTGAGTTGTGGGCGATATAAGTCATACTGCTTACCAGCATGTCATACTTTGGTTCGGCGGTATTGTTGGACGAAGCGGCCCGGACCGACATTACGCGTACGCTTAGGCGAGACCGGTTCTCCCGACGTGCTTTGCACAAAGGTGGCTAGCAGGTGATAGTTTCTCCAACTTTAGTTGAACCGAGTGTGGGTACGCCCGGTCCTTGCGAAGGTTAAAACAACACCAACTTGACAAACTATCGTTGTGGTTTTGATGCGTAGGTAAGATTGGTTCTTGCTTAAGCCCGTAGCAGCCACGTAAAACTTGCAACAACAAAGTAGAGGACGTCTAACTTGTTTTTGCAGGGCATGTTGTGATGTGATATGGTCAAGACATGATGCTAAATTTTATTGTATGAGATGATCATGTTTTGTAACCGAGTTATCGGCAACTGGCAGGAGCCATATGGTTGTCGCTTTATTGTATGCAATGCAATCACGCTGTAATGCTTTACTTTATCACTAAGCGGTAGCGATAGTCGTGGAAGCATAAGATTGGCGAGACGACAACGATGCTACGATGGAGATCAAGGTGTCGCGCCGGTGATGATGGTGATCACGACGGTGCTTCGAAGATGGAGATCACAAGCACAAGATGATGATGGCCATATCATATCACTTATATTGATTGCATGTGATGTTTATCTTTTATGCATCTTATCTTGCTTTGATTGACGGTAGCATTATAAGATGATCTCTCACTAATTATCAAGAAGTGTTCTCCTTGAGTATGCACCGTTGCGAAAGTTCTTCGTGCTGAGACACCACGTGATGATCGGGTGTGATAGGCTCTATGTTCAAATACAACGGGTGCAAAACAGTTGCACATGTGGAATACTCAAGTTATACTTGACGAGCCAAGCATATACAGATATGGCCTCGGAACACGGAGACCGAAAGGTCAAGCGTGAATCATATAGTAGATATGATCAAAATAGTGATGTTCACCAATGAAACTACTCCATCTCACGTGATGATCGGACATGGTTTAGTTGATTTGGATCACGTAATCACTTAGAGGATTAGAGGGATGTCTATCTAAGTGGGAGTTCTTTAAGTAATATGATTAATTGAACCTAAATTTATCATGAAACTTAGTACCTGATAGTATCTTGCTTGTTTATGTTTGATTGTAGATAGATGGCCCGTGCTGTTGTTCCGTTGAATTTTAATGCGTTCCTTGAGAAAGCAAAGTTGAAAGATGATTGTAGCAATTACATGGACTGGGTCCGTAACTTGAGGATTATCCTCATTGCTGCACAGAAGAATTACGTCCTGGAAGCACCGCTGGGTGCCAGGCCTGCTGCTGGAGCAACACCAGATGTCATGAACGTCTGGCAGAGCAAAGCTGATGACTACTCGATAGTTCAGTGTGCCATGCTTTACGGCTTAGGATCGGGACTTCAACGACGTTTTGAACGTCATGGAGCATATGAGATGTTCCAGGAGTTGAAGTTTATATTTCAAGCAAATGCCCGGATTGAGAGATATGGAGTCTCCAATAAGTTCTATAGCTGCAAGATGGAGGAGAACAGTTCTGTCAGTGAGCATATACTCAAAATGTCTGGGTATAATAATCACTTGATTCAATTGGGAGTTAATCTTCCAGATGATTGCGTCATTAACAGAATTCTCCAATCACTGCCACCAAGCTACAAGAGCTTCGTGATGAACTATAATATGCAAGGGATGAATAAGACTATTCCCGAGCTCTTCGCAATGCTGAAAGTTGCGGAGGTAGAAATCAAGAAGGAGCATCAAGTGTTGATGGTCAACAAGACCTCCAGTTTCAAGAAAAAGGGCAAAGGGAAGAAGAAGGGGAACTTCAAAAAGAACAGCAAGCAAGTTGCTACTCAAGAGAAGAAACCCAAACCTGAACCTAAGCCTGAAACTGAGTGCTTCTACTACAAGCAGACTAGTCACTGGAAGCGGAACTGCCCCAAGTATTTGGCGGATAAGAAGGATGGCAAGGTGAACAAAGGTATATGTGATATACATGTTATTGATGTGTACCTTACTAATGCTCGCAGTAGCACCTGGGTATTTGATACTGGTTCTATTGCTAATATTTGCAACTTGAAACAGGGACTACGGATTAAGCGAAGATTGGCTAAGGACGAGGTGACGATGCGCGTGGGAAATGGTTCCAAAGTCGATGTGATCGTAGTCGGCACGCTACCTCTACATCTACCTTCGGGATTAGTATTAGACCTAAATAATTGTTATTTGGTGCCAGCGTTAAGCATGAACATTATATCTGGATCTTGTTTGATGCGAGACGGTTATTCATTTAAATTAGAGAATAATGGTTGTTCTATTTACATGAGTAATATCTTTTATGGTCATGCACCCTTAAAGAGTGGTCTATTCTTATTAAATCTCGATAGTAGTGACACACATATTCATAGTGTTGAAACCAAAAGATGCAGTGTTGATAATGATAGTGCAACTTATTTGTGGCACTGCCGTTTGGGTCATATTGGTATAAAGCGCATGAAGAAACTCCATACTGATGGGCTTTTGGAACCACTTGATTATGAATCACTTGGTACTTGCGAACCGTGCCTTATGGGTAAGATGACAAAAACACCATTCTCCGGTACTATGGAGAGAGCAACAGATTTATTGGAAATCATACATACCGATGTATGTGGTCCGATGAATGTTGAGGCTCGTGGCGGATATCGTTATTTTCTCACCTTCACAGATGACATAAGCAGATATGGGTATATCTACTTAATGAAACATAAGTCTGAAACATTTGAAAAGTTCAAAGAATTTCAGAGTGAAGTTGAAAATCATCGTAACAAGAAAATAAAATTCCTACGATCTGATCGTGGAGGAGAATATTTGAGTTACGAGTTTGGTGTACATTTAAAACAATGTGGAATAGTTTCGCAACTCACGCCACCCGGAACACCACAGCGTAATGGTGTGTCCGAACATCGTAATCATACTTTACTAGATATGGTGCGATCTATGATTTCTCTTACTGATTTACCGCTATCGTTTTGGGGATATGCTCTAGAGACGGCCACATTCACGTTAAATAGGGCACCATCAAAATCCGTTGAGACGACGCCATATGAACTGTGGTTTGGCAAGAAACCAAAGTTGTCGTTTCTGAAAGTTTGGGGCTGCGATGCTTATGTGAAAAAACTTCAACCTGATAAGCTCGAACCCAAATCGGAGAAATGTGTCTTCATAGGATATCCAAAGGAAACTATTGGATATACCTTCTATCACAGATCCGAAGGCAAGACTTTTATTGCTAAATTCAGAAACTTTCTAGAGAAGGAGTTTCTCTCGAAAGAAGTGAGTGGGAGGAAAGTAGAACTTGACGAGGTAACTATACCTACTCCCTTATTGGAAAGTATTACATCACAGAAACCAGTTTCTGTGACACCTAAACCAATTAGTGAGGAAGCTAATGATAATGATCATGGAACTTCAGAACAAGATACTATCGAACCTCGTAGATCAACCAGAGTAAGATCCGCGCCAGAGTGGTATGTTAATCCTGTTCTGGAAGTCATGCTACTAGATCATGATGAACCTACGAACTATGAAGAAGCGATGGTGAGCCCAGATTCCGCAAAATGGCTTGAAGCCATGAAATCCGAGATGGGATCCATGTATGAGAACAAAGTATGGACTTTGGTTGACTTGCCCAATGATCGGTAAGCAATTGAGAATAAATGGATCTTCAAGAAGAAGACTGATGCTGACGGTAATATTACTGTCTACAAAGCTCGACTTGTTGCAAAAGGTTTTCGGCAAGTTCAAGGGATTGACTACGATGAGACCTTCTCACCCGTAGCGATGCTTAGGTCCGTCCGAATCATGTTAGCAATTGCCGCATTTTATGATTATGAAATTTGGCTAATGGATGTCAAAACTGCATTCCTGAATGGATTTCTGCAAGAAGAGTTGTATATGATGCAGCCGGAAGGTTTTGTCGATCCAAAGGGAGCTAACAAAGTGTGCAAGCTCCAGCGATCCATTTATGGACTGGTGCAAGCCTCTCGGAGTTGGAATAAACGCTTTGATAATGTGATCAAAGCATTTGGTTTTGTACAGACTTTTGGAGAAGCCTGTATTTACAAGAAAGTGAGTGGGAGCTCTGTAGCATTTCTGATATTATATGTAGATGACATATTGCTAATCGGAAATGATATAGAATTTCTGGATAGCATAAAAGGATACTTGAATAAGAGTTTTTCAATGAAAGACCTCAGTGAAGCTGCTTACATATTGGGTATTAAGATCTATAGAGATAGATCAAGACGCTTAATTGGACTTTCACAAAGCACATACCTTGACAAAGTTTTTAAGAAGTTCAAAATGGATCAAGCAAAGAAAGGATTCTTGCCTGTGTTACAAGGTGTGAAATTGAGTAAGACTCAATCCCCGACCAATGCAGAAGATAGAGAGAAAATGAAAGATGTTCCCTATGCTTCAGCCATAGGCTCTATCATGTATGCAATGCTGTGTACCAGACCTGATGTGTGTCTTGCTATAAGTCTAGCAGGGAGGTACCAAAGTAATCCAGGAGTGGATCACTGGACAGCGGTCAAGAACATCCTGAAATACCTGAAAAGGACTAAGGATATGTTTCTCATATATGGAGGTGACAAAGAGCTCATCGTAAATGGTTATGTTGATGCAAGCTTTGACACTGATTCGGACGATTCTAAATCACAAACCGGATACATGTTTACATTAAACGGTGGAGCTGTCAGTTGGTGCAGTTCTAAACAAAGCGTTGTGGTGGGATCTACATGTGAAGCGGAGTACATAGCTGCTTCGGAAGCAGCAAACGAAGGAGTCTGGATGAAGGAGTTCATATCCGATCTAGGTGTCATACCTAGTGCATCGGGTCCAATGAAAATCTTTTGTGACAATACTGGTGCAATTGCCTTGGCAAAGGAATCCAGATTTCACAAGAGAACCAAGCACATCAAGAGACGCTTCAATTCCATTCGGGATTTAGTCCAAGTGGGAGACATAGAAATTTGCAAGATACATACGGATCTGAATGTTGCAGACCCGCTGACTAAGCCTCTTCCACGAGCAAAACATGAATAGCACCAATGCTCCATGGGTGTTAGAATCATTACTGTGTAATATAGATTATTGACTCAAGTGCAAGTGGGAGACTGAAGGAAATATGCCCTAGAGGCAATAATAAAGTTATTATTTATTTCCTTATATCATGATAAATGTTTATTATTCATGCTACAATTGTATTAACCGGAAACATAATACATGTGTGAATACATAGACAAACAGAGTGTCACTAGTATGCCTCTACTTGACTAGCTCGTTAATCGAAGATGGCTATGTTTCCTAGCCATAGACATGAGTTTTCATTTGATTAATAGGATCACATCATTAGGAGAATGATGTGATTGACTTGACCCATTCCATTAGCTTAGCACTTGATCGTTTAGTTTGTTGGTATTGCTTTCTTCATAACTTATACATGTTCCTATGACTATGAGATTATGCAACTCCCATTTGCTGGAGGAACACTTTGTGTGCTACCAAACGTCACAACGAAAATGGGTTATTATAAAGGAGCTCTACAGGTGTGTCCAAAGGTACATGTTGGGTTGGCGTATTTCGAGATTAGGATTTGTCACTCCGATTGTCGGAGAGGTATCTCTGGGCCCTCTCGGTAATGCACATCACATAAGCCTGGCAAGCATTACAACTAATGAGTTAGTTGCAAGATGATGTATTACGAAACGAGTAAAGAGACTTGCCGGTAACGAGATTGAACTAGGTATTGAGATACCGACGATCGAATCTCGGGCAAGTAACATACCGATGACAAAGGGAACAACGTATGTTGTTATGCGGTCTAACCGATAAAGATCTTCGTAGAATATGTGGGAGCCAATATGAGCATCCAGGTTCCGCTATTGGTTATTGACCGGAGACGTGTCTCGGTCATGTCTACATTGTTCTCGAACCCGTAGGGTCCGCACGCTTAAGGTTTTGATGACAGTTATATTACGAGTTTATGCATTTTGATGTACCGAAGTTTGTTCGGAGTCTCAGATGTGATCACAGACATGACGAGGAGTCTCGAAATGGTCGAGACATAAAGATTGATATATCAGAAGCCTATATTTGGATATCGGAAGTGTTCCGGGTGAAATCGGGATTTTACCGGAGTACCGGGAGGTTACCGGAACCCCCCGGGAGGTATATGGGCCTTAGTGGGCTTTAGTGGAAGAGAGGAGAGGTGGCCAGGGCTGGGCCGCGCGCCCCTCCCCCCTAGTCCGAATAGGACAAGGAGAGGGGGGCGGCGCCCCCCTTCCTTCTCTCTCTCCTCTTTCCCCCTCCCGAATCCTATTCCAACTAGGAAAGGGGGGGGGAATCCTACTCCCGGTGGGAGTAGGACTCCTCCTGGCGCGCCCTCCTCCTGGCCGACCGCACCTTCTCCTGCTCCTTTATATACGGGGACAGGGGCACCCCTAGACACACAAGTTGATCCACGTGATCATATTCTTAGCCGTGTGCGGTGCCCCCTTCCACCATAATCCTCGATAATATTGTAGCAGTGCTTAGGCGAAGCCCTGCGACGGTAGTACATCAAGATCGTCACCACGCCGTCGTGCTGACGGAACTCTTCCCTGACACTTTGCTGGATCGGAGTCCGGGGATCGTCATCGAGCTGAATGTGTGCTAGAACTCGGAGGTGCCGTAGTTTCGGTGCTTGATCGATCGGGCCGTGAAGATGTACGGCTACATCAACCGCATTGTGCTAACACTTCCGCTGTCGGTCTAGAAGGGTACGTAGATCACACTCTCCCCTCTCGTTGCTATGCATCACCATGATCTTGCGTGTGCGTAGGAATTTTTTTGAAATTACTACGTTCCCCAACACCCCTTTGCTGGCTAAGTGAGTCGATCTGCTCCTGCTGCCGCTGGAATTTGACTGCCAAGTCTGCATGCGCTGATTCTAGGCCTTGAAGGCGTTCATAGTCTAGCTTCCTCTACTACTCCTCCATCTTCCTCTTCTTCTCCTCTGCAATCTTCTTTCTCGCACGGGTTCTGTAGTCGGAGTTCCAGTCTGAAAACCCCTCATACCACGGAATAGCGCCCATGCCTCGTGTTCTTCCCGGGTGTTCAGGATTTCCCAGGGCACGCGTAAGCTCGTCGTTCTCTCTGTTGGGCTCGAACAACCCCGATCGAGCCTCTTCTATTGTAACAAGTAGCTTATCTTCGGCTCCATCCAGACATGCCTTCTTCGGAACTTTGCTTGTCTTCGGGTCCAACTCCCCCCCATGTGCATAGAACCAAGTCCTACACCTGGGGGCCAGCTCAATGTTTCTGGAGTGACACCTGCATCCAGCATCTCTTTCTCAGACTTATCCCACTTAGGCATTCCCACCGCATAGCCACCTGGCCCCAGCTTATGGAACTTATCCTTTTTTGCGGCATTGGCCTTGTTTATTCTCGACCGTTCCTTAGATAATTCCGAATCCTTGAATTTCACGAAATCGTCCCAATGAGCACTTTGGTTCTCTAGTGCTCCCTCGAATACTGGAGTCTTCCTTCCTCCGTTGACGTACTTGGCCCATTCACGAATCTTGTGGTACTTGAATGCAACCGCCATCTTCCTAAGAGCAGTGTCCTTGACTTTCTCCACATCTGCATCTATGAAATGATCTGGTTGGGTGAAATATACCATGAGCGTTTCCCAAAGAAAATGTTTTTATCTGTCGTCGACAAAAGTAACTCCTGGACGTGGCTTTGCTGGCTCTCTCCATTCTTGAAGGGAGATCGGGAGTTGGTCCTTCACAAGAACTCCGCACTGACGAATGAACTTGTCCGCAATCTTCTTAGGCGCTAATTGTTCACCATTAGGTCTGATTGCCTTGATATTGTACTTTACGCCCTCCTTCAACTTTTTGTTCGGGCCTCGTTTCGTCCTGTTTCCTGAAGATTTGCTCGATTCGGATGGCTGAAATAAGAAAGATCGATTCGTTAATATATCTTCAAGTCATTTAAAACATGTGATGATCACCAGATGCCTACTTATATAAATATATATACCTCGCCGGTCTTTGTTGTTTGAAGATCAACATTTTCTTCGTCATGTTCATAGTTCATGACTTCATCAATTCGGTCGTCGCGATCGAATATCATATCACCCTCCCCGGTGTTGTTTAGATATTCGGAGCCGTCATAATCTTCTTCATTCTGATCATCATCTGGCCCGCGAGGATTGCGTATGATGTTGAACAGGGCCTCTTCTCCCTCTCTGCCGGTATTGTCTGCCATAGGTTTTGTTTAACTAATCCAAAAGAAATATATTCAAATTACAATGCATGGATGCAATCAATTAATAAGGAAAAACTAAATCAATCATAGTACATAATAAGCATCATCGAATATAATCTTGAATACATCGTCTAGAATAATAGATATAATCTCGAATACATCATCTCGAATAATAGATATAATCTCGAATACATCGTCTCGAATAATAGATACAATCTCGAATACATCGTCTCGAATAATAGATATAATCTCAAATACATCGTATCGAATAATATATAATCTCGAATACATCGTATCGAATGATATATAATCTCGAATACATCGTCTCGAATATTATATATCGAATACATCACTGGCTAGGTAGCTAATAAAGATTGAATACTACAGAAGAATCTAGGACACTCGTGGTTCATGCGGCGCGGACGGTGGACACCCAAAGAGAAGGAACCCTCACAGGATCATAGCTGAAGTGAGATCCCTGAAGAAACTGCCAGGTATTGGAGAACCTGCAGCCCTCTAATGCAAACATGTAGCGATGGACGTGCTCGTCCTCCTCCCTGACACGACGACATACCACCTCCGGCGGGGCCGGCTCCCTCCGCACCAAAACTGGCCCACGCGAACGCCACCAAACGAGATCAGGGTCGACGACGGTGAAGGAAATATGCCCTAGAGGCAATAATAAAGTTATTATTTATTTCCTTATTTCATGATAAATGTTTATTATTCATGCTAGAATTGTATTAATCAGAAACATAATACATGTGTGAATACATAGACAAAACAAAGTGTCACTAGTATGCCTCTACTTGACTTGCTCATTAATCAAAGATGGTTATGTTTCCTAACCATGGACAAAGAGTTGTTATTTGATTAACGAGATCACATCATTAGGTGAATGATCTGATTGACATGACCCATTCCATTAGCTTAGCACCCGATCGTTTAGTATGTTGCTATTGCTTTCTTCATGACTTATACATGTTCCTATGACTATGAGATTATGCAACTCCCGTTTGCTGGAGGAACACTTTGTGTGCTACCAAACGTCACAACGTAAATGGGTGATTATAAAGGTGCTCTACAGGTGTCTCCAAAGGTACATGTTGGGTTGGCGTATTTCGAGATTAGGATTTGTCACTACGATTGTCGGAGAGGTATCTTTGGGCCCTCTCGGTAATGCACATCACATAAGCCTTGCAAGCATTGCAACCAATGAGTTAGTTGCGAGATGATGTATTACAGAACGAGTAAAGAGACTTGCCGGTAACGAGATTGAACTAGGTATTGGATACCGACGATCGAATCTCGGGCAAGTAACATACCTATGACAAAGGGAACAACGTATGTTGTTATGCGGTCTGACCGATAAAGATCTTCGTAGAATATGTAGGAGCCAATATGGGCATCCAGGTCCCGCTATTGGTTATTGATTGGAGATGTGTCTCAGTCATGTCTGCATTGTTCTCGAACCATAGGGTCCGCACGCTTAAGGTTTCGATGACAGTTATTATGAGTTTATGCATTTTGATGTACCAAAGTTAGTTCGGAGTCCCGGATGTGATCACGGACATGACGAGGAGTCTCGAAATGGTCGAGACATAAAGATTGATATATTGGAAGCCTATGTTTGAATATCGGAAGTGTTTCGGGTGAAATCGAGATTTTACCGGAGTACCGGGAGGTTACCGGAACCCCCCGAGAGCTATATGGGTCTTAGTGGGCTTTAGTGGAAAGGAGAAAGGGGCAGCCCAAGGTGGGCCCCGCGCCTCCCCCTTCCCCTAGTCCTATTAGGACAAGGAGAGGTGGCTGGCCCCCCTCTCTCTCTTTCCCCCTCGGGGAATCCTATTCCAACTAGGATTGGGGGGGGGGGGTCCTACTCCCGGTAGGAGTAGGACTCCTCCTGCGCCCTCCTCCTGGCCGGCCAGCCCCTCCCCCTTGGATCCTTTATATGGGGGGGCAGGGGCACCTCTAGACATACAAGTTGATCCTTGAGATCGTTCCTTAGCCGTGTGCGGTGCCCCCTGCCACCATATTCCACCTCGATCATATTGTAGCGGTGCTTAGGCGAAGCCCTGCGACAGTAGAACATCAAGATCGTCACCACACCGTCGTGCTGACGGAACTCCTCCCCTACGCTTTGCTGGATCGGAGCCCGGGGATCGTCATCGAGCTGTACGTGTGCTAAGAACTCGGAGGTGCCGGAGTAACGGTGCTTGGATCGGTCGGATCGGGAAGACATACGACTACTTCCTCTATGTTGCGTCAACGCTTCCGCAGTCGGTCTGCGTGGGTACGTAGACAACACTCTCCCCTCTCGTTGCTATGCATCACCATGATCTTGCGTGTGCGTAGGATTTTTTTTGAAATTACTGCGTTCCCCAACAGTGGCATCCGAGCCTAGGTTTTATGGTTTGATGTTATATGCACGAGTAGAACACAAGTGAGTTGTGGGCGATATAAGTCATACTGCCTACCAACATGTCATACTTTGGTTCGGCGGTATTGTTGGACGAGACGACCTGGACCGACATTACGCGTACACTTACGCGAGACCGGTTCTCCCGACGTGCTTTGCACATAGGTGGCTTGCGGGCGACAGTCTCTCCAACTTTAGTTGAACTGAGTGTGGCTACGCCCGGTCCTTGCGAAGGTTAAAACGGAGTCTATTTGACAAACTATCATTGTGGTTTTGATGCGTAGGCGAGATTGGTTCTTGCTTAAGCCCGTAGCAGCCACGTAAAACTTGCAACAACAAAGTAGAGGACATCTAACTTGTTTTTGTAGGGCATGTTGTGATGTGATATGGTCAAGGCATGATGATGAATTTTATTGTATGAGATGATCATGTTTTGTAACCGAGTTATCGGCAACTGGCAGGAGCCATATGGTTGTCGCTTTATTGTATGCAATGCAATCGCGATGTAATGCTTTACTTTATCACTAAGCGGTAGCGATAGTCGTGGAAGCATAAGATTGGCGAGACGACAATGATGCTACGATGGAGATCAAGGTGTCGCGCCGGTGACGATGGTGATCATGACGGTGCTCAGGAGATGGAGATCACAAGCACAAGATGATGATGGCCATATCATATCACTTATATTGATTGCATGTGATGTTTATCTTTTTATGCATCTTATCTTGCTTTGATTGACGGTAGCATTATAAGATGATCTCTCACTAAATTATCAAGAAGTGTTCTCCCTGAGTATGCACCGTTGCCAAAGTTCGTCGTGCCCAGACACCACGTGATGATCGGGTGTGATAAGCTCTACGTCCATCTACAACGGGTGCAAGCCAATTTTGCACACGCAGAATACTCAGGTTAAACTTGACGAGCCTAGCATATGCAGATATGGCCTCGGAACACAGAGACCGAAAGGTCGAGCATGAATCATATAGTAGATATGATCAACATAACGATGTTCACCATTGAAAACTACTCCATCTCACGTGATGATCGGTTATGGTTTAGTTGATTTGGATCACGTGATCACTTAGAGGATTAGGGGGATGTCTATCTAAGTGGGAGTTCTTAAGTAATATGATTAATTGAACTTGAATTTGTCATGGACTTAGTCCTGGTAGTATTTTGCAAACTATGTTGTAGATCAATAGCTCGCGTTTTTTTCTTTCATATGTTTATTTTGATATGTTCCTAGAGAAAATTGTGTTGAAAGATGTTAGTAGCAATGATGCGGATTAGATCCGTGATCTGAGGTTTATCCTCATTGCTGCACAGAGGAATTATGTCCTTGATGCACCGCTAGGTGATAGACCTATTGCAGGAGCAGATGCTGACGTTATGAACGTTTGGCTAGCTAAATATGATGACTACTTGATAGTTTAGTGCACCATGCTTAACGGCTTAGAATCGGGACTTCAAAGACGTTTTGAATGTCATGGACCATATGAGATGTTCCAGGAGTTGAAGTTAATATTTCAAGCAAATACCCGAGTTGAGAGATATGAAGTCTCCAACAAGTTCTATAGCTAAAAGATGGAGGAGAATCGCTCAACTAGTGAGCATGTGCCCAGATTGTCTGAGTACTATAATCGCTTGAATCAAGTGGGAGTTAATCTTCCAGATAAGATAGTGATTGACAGAATTCTCTAGTCACCATCACCAAGTTAGTAGAACTTCGTGATGAACTATAGTATGCAAGGGATGACGAAAACGAATCCCGAGCTTTTCATGATGATGAAATCGATGAAGGTAGAAATAAAGAAAGAGCATCAAGTGTTGATGGTTGACAAGATCACTAGTTTCAAAAAAAGGGCAAAGGGAAGAAGGGGAACTTCAAGAAGAACGGCAAGCAAGTTGCTGCTCAAGTGAAGAAACCCAAGTCTGGTCCTAAGCCTGAGACTAAGTGTTTCTACTGCAAAGGGACTGGTCACTGGAAGCGGAACTACCCCAAGTGATTGGCGGATGAGAAGGATGGCAAAGTGAACATAAGTGTATTTGATATACATGTTATTGATGTGTACTTTGCTAGTGTTTATAGCAACCCCTCAGTATTTGATACTAGTTCAGTTGCTAAGATTAGTAACTCGAAACGGGAGTTGCAGAATGAACAGAGACTAGTTAAGGGTGAAGTGACGATGTGTGTTGGAAGTAGTTCCAAGATTGATATGATCATCATCGCTCACTCCCTATACTTTCGGGATTAGTGTTGAACCTGAATAAGTGTTATTTGGTGTTTGCGTTGAGCATGAATATGATTTGATTATGTTTATTGTAATATGGTTATTCATTTAAGTAAGAGAATAAATTGTTGTTCTGTTTACATGAATAAAACCTTATATGGTTACACACCCAATGAGAATAGTTCGTTGGATCTCGATCATAGTAATACACATAATCATAATATTGAAACCAAAAGATGCAAAGTTAATAATGATAGTGCAACTTATTTATGGCACTGCTGTTTAGGTCATATTGGTGTAAAGCGCATGAAGAAACTCCATGCTGATGGGCTTTTGGAATCACTTGATTATGAATCATTTGATGCTTGCGAACCATGCCTCATGGGCAAGATGACTAAAACTCTGTTCTTCGGAACAATGGAGCGAGCAACAGATTTGTTGGAAATCATACATACTGATGTATGTGGTCCGATGAATATTGAGGCTCGCGACAGGTATCATAATTTTTTGATCTTCACAGATGATTTGAGCAGATATGAGTATATCTACTTGATGAAACACAAGTCTGAAACATTTGAAAAGTTCAAAGAATTTCAGAGTGAAGTGGAGAATCATCGTAACAAGAAAATAAAAGTTTCTACGATATGATCGCAGAGGTAAAATATTTGAGTTACGAGTTTGGCCTTCAGTTAAAACAATGTGAAATAGTTTCACTACTCACGCCACCTGGAACACCACAGTGTAATGGTGTGTCCGAACATCGTAACCGTACTTTATTAGATATGGTGCAATCTATGATGTCTCTTGCTGATTTACCACTATCGTTTTGGGGTTATGCATTAGAGATAGCTGCATTCACGTTAAATAGGGCACATCTAAATCCATTGAGATGACACCGTGTGAACTATGGTTTGGCAAGAAACCTAAGCTGTCGTTTCTTAAAGTTTGGGACTGCGATGCTTATGTGAAAAAAAGTTTCAACATGATAAGCTCGAACCCAAATTGGAGAAATATGTCTTCATAGGATACCCAAAGGAGACTGTTGGGTACACCTTCTATCACAAATCTGAAGGCAAGACTTTTGTTGCTAAATTCGGAAACTTTCTAGAGAAGGAGTTTCTCTCGAAAGAAGTGAGTGGGAGGAAAGTAGAACTTGACGAGGTAACTGTACCTGCTCCCTTATTGGAAAGTATTTCATCACAGAAATCTGTTCCTGTGACTACTACACCAATTAGTGAGGAAGCTAATGATGATGATCATGTAACTTCAGATCAAGTTACTACCGAATCTCATAGGTAAACCAGAGTGAGATCCGCACCAGAGTGGTACAGTAATCCTGTTCTGGAAGTCATGTTACTAGACCATGACGAACTTGCGAATTATGAGGAAGCGATGATGAGCCCAGATTCCGCGAAATGGTTTGAGGCCATGAAATCTGAGATGATCCATGTATGAGAACAAAGTATGGACTTTGGTTGACTTGCCCGATGATCGGCAAGCCATAGAAAATAAATGGATCTTCAAGAGGAAGACGGACGCTGATAGTAGTGTTACTATCTACAAAGCTAGAATTGTCGCAAAAGGTTTTCGACAAGTTCAAGGTGTTGACTACGATGAGATTTTCTCACTCGTATCTATGCTTAAGTCTGTCCGAATCATGTTAGCAATTGCCGCATTTTATGAAATCTGGCAAATGGATAAACAAAACTGCATTCCTTAATGGATTTACTAAAGAAGAGTTGTATACGATGCAACTAGAATATGCAAGCTCCAGCGATCCATCTATGGACTGGTGCAAGAATCTCGGAGTTGGAATATACGCTTTGATAAGTTGATCAAATCATATAGTTTTATACAGACTTGCGGTGAAGCCTGTATTTACAAGAAAGTGAGTGGGAGCACTACAACATTTCTGATAAGTATATGTGAATGACATATTGTTGATCGGAAATAATGTAGAATTATTCTGCAAAGCATAAAGGAGTGTTTGAAAGGAGTTTTTCAAAGAAAGACCTCGGTGAAGCTGCTTACATATTGAGTATCAAGATCTATAGAGATAGATCAAGACACTTGATAAGTTTTTTCAATGAGTACATACCTTGACAAGATTTTGAAGTAGTTCAAAATGGAACGGTCAAAGAAAAGGTTTCTTGCCTGTGTTAGAAAGTGTGAAGTTGAGTAAGACTCAAAGCCCGACCACGGCAGAAGATAGAAAGAGAATGAAAGTCATTCCCTATGCCTCAGTCATAGGTTCTATAAAGTATGCCATGTTGTATACCAGATCTATTGTATGCCCTACCACTAAGTTTGGCAAGGGAGTACGATAGTGATCTAGGAGTAGATCACTGGACAGCGGTCAAAATTATCCTTAGTGGAATAAGGATATGTTTCTCGATTATGGAAGTGAAAAAGGGTTCGTCGTAAAGGGTTATGCCGATGCAAGTTTTGACACTAATCTAGATGACTCTAAGTCTCGGTCTAGATACATATTGAAAGTGGGAGCAATTAGCTAGAGTAGCTCCATGCAGAGCATTGTTGACATAGAAATTTGCAAAACATGATCACACCTTAGTACTCCTTGGGTGTTAATCACATAGCGATGTGAACTAGATTACTGAATCTAGTAAACCCTTTGGGTGTTTGTCACATGGCGATGTGAACTATGGGTGTTAATCACATGATGATATGATCTAGATTATTGACTCTAGTGCAAGTGGGAGACTGAAGGAAATATGCCCTAGAGGCAATAATAAAGTTATTATTTATTTCCTTATTTCATGATAAATGTTTATTATTCATGCTAGAATTGTATTAACCAGAAACATAATACATGTGTGAATACATAGACAAAACAAAGTGTCACTAGTATGCCTCTACTTGACTAGCTCGTTAATCAAAGATGGTTATGTTTCCTAACCATGGACAAAGACTTATTATTTGATTAATGGGATCACATCATTAGGTGAATGATCTGATTGACATGACCCATTCCATTAGCTTAGCACCCGATCATTTAGTATGTTGCTATTGCTTTCTTCATGACTTATACATGTTCCTATGACTATGAGATTATGCAACTCCCGTTTGCCGGAGGAACACTTTGTATGCTACCAAACGTCACAACGTAAATGGGTGATTATAAAGGTGCTCTACAGGTGTCTCCAAAGGTACATGTTGGGTTGGCGTATTTCGAGATTAGGATTTGTCAGTCCGATTGTCAGAGGGTATCTCTGGGCCCTCTCGGTAATGCACATCACATAAGCCTTGCAAGCATTGCAACCAATGAGTTAGTTGCAAGATGATGTATTATGGAACGAGTAAAGAGACTTGCCGGTAACGAGATTGAACTAGGTATTGGATACCGACGATCGAATCTCGGGCAAGTAACATACCGATGACAAAGGGAACAACGTATGTTGTTATGCGGTCTGACCGATAAAGATCTTCGTTGAATATGTAGGAGCCAATATGGGCATCCAGGTCCCGCTACTGGTTATTGACTGGAGATGTGTCTCAGTCATGTCTGCATTGTTCTCGAATCGTAGGGTCCGCACGCTTAACGTTACGATGACAGTTATTATGAGTTTATGCATTTTGATGTACTGAAGTTAGTTCGGAGTCCCGGATGTGATCACGGACATGACGAGGAGTCCCGAAATGGTCGAGACATAAAGATTGATATATTGGAAGCCTATGTTTGGATATCGGAAGTGTTCCGGGTGAAATCGAGATTTTACCGGAGTACCGGGAGGTTACCGGAACCCCCCGGGAGCTATATGGGCCTTAGTGGGCTTTAGTGGAAAGGAGAAAGGGGCAGCCCAAGGTGGGCCGCGTGCCTCCCCCTTCCCCTAGTCCTATTAGGACAAGGAGAGGTGGCCGGCCCCCCTCTCTCTCTTTCCCCCTCGGGGAATCCTATTCCAACTAGGATTGGGGGGGAGTCCTACTCCCGGTAGGAGTAGGACTCCTCCTGCGCCCTCCTCCTGGCCGGCCGCCCCTCCCCCTTGGATCCTTTATATACGGGGGAAGGGGGGCACCTCTAGACATACATGTTGATCCTTGAGATCGTTCCTTAGCCATGTGCGGTGCCCCTGCCACCATATTCCACCTCGATCATATTGTAGCGGTGCTTAGGCGAAGCCCTGCGACAGTAGAACATCAAGATCGTCACCACGCCGTCGTGCTGACGGAACTCCTCCCCGACGCTTTGTTGGATCGGAGCCCGGGGATCGTCATCGAGCTGTACGTGTGCTAAGAACTCGGAGGTGCCGGAGTAACGGTGCTTGGATCGGTCGGATCGGGAAGACGTACGACTACTTCCTCTATGTTGCGTCAACGCTTCCGCAGTCGGTCTGCGTGGGTACATAGACAACACTCCCCTCTCGTTGCTATGCATCACCATGATCTTGTGTGTGCGTAGGAAATTTTTTGAAATTACTGCGTTCCCCAACAGACGGGACCCGGGGCCGGGTTCCTCATCAAGCGGCGCGCCCCTCCAGGTAGCACCTCCCTGTGCCAGCTCGGCGGAGCCCAGTCCCGGACATGGGTCAGCCGGACGTTGTCGCGGACGGGTCGATGGCGAGGATGCGGGCCGGGCATCGTCGAGAACAAATACTAGCTATATGCCCGCAAAAAGTAACATTTTTTTAATGATTGGATTTTGATAACTAAAATTTCTAACATTTCTATATAACTAACATTCCTATAACATTTCTAACAATGCTATATAACTAACATTTCTATAACATTTCTAATATTTCTATAACTAAAAAACAGAAAAAAATTATAACATATATATATATATATAACTAACATTTGTATAACATTTCTAATATTTCTATAACTAAAAAAAGAAAAATTTCTAACTTTTTTATAACTATTTCTATAACTAAAAAATAGAAAATTTTCTAACAATTCTAACTTTTTTATAACTATTTCTATAACAAAAAAATAGAAAAATTTCTAACAATTCTAACATTTCTATAACATTTCTAACAATGCTATATAACTAACTATTTCTATAACTAAAAAAAGAAAAATTTCTAACATTTTTATAACTATTTCTATAACTAAAAAACTAAAAAAATGTATGTGTGTGTGTGTGTGCTCACCGGCGAGGCAAGAGGTGACGGGGGGCGGCGACGGGGACGGCGACAACGGGGAAGGCCACGACGGGGACGGGGACGTACGGGCCGGGGCGGCGACGACGGGGACGGGGAGGTGATGACGGGGACGGGGACGGGGACGACGCGGGACGGGCCGGGACGGGGTGGCGGTGACGACTGGGACGGGGACGACGGTGCGGCGACGACGGGGACGGGGCGGCGACGAGGGATATGGAGACGGGGGGCGGCGGGCGACGGGGCAAAGGAGAAGAAGCAGATGAGAAACTGAAATTTTTGAAGTGTTTAGTTATATAGGATGGACCTTTAGTACCGGTTGGAGCCACCAACCGGTACTAAAGGCCTGTTTTGGCCAGGCCAAGTGGCGGGAAGCGCACCCCCTTTAGTACCGGGTGGTGGCTCCAACCGGTATTAAAGGCCCCCCCCTTTAGTACCGGTTGGTGCCACCACCCGGTACTAAAGGGGGTGCGCTGGCGCAGGTGCGGTGCGGCAAGTTTAGTCCCACCTCGCTAGCCGAGGGGCGTCCGCACTGGTTTATAACCCCCCGTGCGGTGGCTCTCTCGAGCTCCTCTCCAAACAGTCCTACTGGGCATACATGTTCCGTGCTGCCCTGTGGGCCTACTGGGCCTTTTCGGGCCTGCATCCTGGCCCAAAAACAGGTTGTGTTTCTAGTCGTATGCAGGCCGCTCTGGCCCAGTAGGCGGGCTTTTTTATTTTTTTGCTTTATTTATTTTTGAGTTGTTTTTTGTGTATTTAGAGTTTCTTTGTGAATATTTTTGCTTTAGGTACAAAAAATTACAAACTTTCTGTTAGTGCCCGTAGTTTTCAAATTTGAATAGTTTAAATTTTGAATTATTTGAAATTAGTTTGAATCACTAGTTTGTGAATAACTTAACTTTAAAAATCAGTAAAGGCATGAAAGAATTTGTTTGCACATAAAATTTCTTCGCGTTTCAAATGCCAAAACACATAACTACCCTAACTATTACAGAGATTCCCTCCTGGGTGTGAAACACAGAAGAAAGTGATGATAGTGAAGCCGATGACATCCTAGATCTTTGGGTGTGAAACTTTTTCTTCGCGTGTGTCCCTTTGCGCCGTAACCAGGGAAAATCTTCATCATTTAACGGGATGCTCGGGTCAATATTCACTGTGAATGGAGCAATTTCATCAAACTTTTCATAATCTTCTGACATGTCTGTCTTATCATCCACTCCCACGATGTTTCTCTTCCCAGAAAGAACTATGTGCCGCTTTGGCTCAACATACGATGCATTCGCTTCCTTATCTTTTCTTTTTCTTGGCTTGCTAGACATGTCCTTCACATTGAAAACCTGTGCCACATCATTGGCTAGGACGAATGGTTCGTCTGCATACGCAAGATTGTTGAGATCCACTGTTGTCATTCCGTACTACGGGTCTTCCGTAACCCCGCCTCGTGTCATATTGACCCATTTGCACCGAAACAAAGGGACCTTCAAACCACGTCGATAGTCAAGTTCCCATATGTCTTGTATATAACCATAATATGTTTCCTTTACCGTCTTGGTTTCTGCATCAAAGCGGACACCACTGTTTTGGTTGGTGCTCTTCTTATCTTGGGCGATCGTGTAAAATGTATTACCATTTATCTCGTACCCTTTGAAAGTCATTATATTCGAAGATGGTAACTGGGACAGCAAGTACATGTCATCTTCAATAGAGGTGTCATGCAGGTACGTGTCTGCAACCAGCTGGCAAAACTTCTGGTTTGTTCACATGTAATCCAGTCATCAGACCGCTCCGGGTGTTTGGAGCGTAGAAAATTCTTGTGTTCATCCATATACGGAGCCACCAAGGCGGAATTCTGTAGAACTGTGTAGTGTGCTTCAATGTCCATCCATACATATTATTTGTTCCCCTCCTAGCGTGCCTTTTCCATCCAGTCTGCCCTTATGCCGTGATTCAGGAACACCAATCGGCTTAAGGTCAGGAATAAAGTCAATACAAAACTCAATGACCTCCTCATTTTCATGGCCCTTGGAGATGCTTCCTTTTGGCCTAGCACGGTTATGAACATATTTCTTTAAGATTCCCATGAACCTATCAAAGGGGAACATATTGTGTAGAAATACAGGACCCAAAACGTTAATCTCTTCGCATAGGTGAACTAGGACGTGCGTCATGATGTTGAAGAAGGATGGTGGGAACACCAACTCGAAACTGACAAGACATTGCACCAAATCATTCTCTAACCTTGGTTTGATTTCTGGATCGATTACCTTCTGAGAGATTGCATTGAGAAATGCACATAGCTTCACAATGGCTAATCAAATGTTTTTCGGTAGAAGCCCCCTCAATGCAACCGGAAGCAGTTGCGTCATAATCACGTGGCAGTCATGAGACTTTAGGTTCTGGAACTTTTTCTCTGCCATGTTTATTATTCCCTTTATATTCGACGAGAAGCCAGACGGTACCTTAATACTGAGTAGGCATTCAAAGAAGATTTCCTTCTCTTCTTTGGTAAGAGCGTAGCTTGCATAACCCTGATGTATGCCGTCTTTTCCGTGCATACGTTGCTGGTCCTCCCGTGCCTCAGGTGTATCTTTTGTCTTCCCATACATTCCCAAGAAGCCAAGCAGGGTCACACAAAGATTCTTCGTCACGTGCATCACGTTGATTGCGGAGCGGACCTCTAGGTCTTTCCAATAGGGCAGGTCCCAAAATATAGATTTCTTCTTCCACATGGGTGCGCGTCCGTCAGTGTCATTCGGAACAGGTTGTCCACCAGGACCCTTTCCAAAGATCACCTTCAAATCCTTGACCATATCATGTACATCAGCACCAGTACGGTGGCGAGGCTTCGTCCGGTGATCCGCCTCACCTTTGAAATGCTTGCCTTTCTTTCTTACGGGATGCCTGCTCGGAAGAAATCGACGATGTCCCAGGTACACATTCTTCTTACAATTAGCCAAATATATACTATCAGTATCGTCCAAACAGTGCGTGCATGCGCGGTATCCCTTGTTTGTCTGTCATGAAAGGTTACTGAGAGCAGGCCAATCATTGATGGTCACGAACAACAACGCCTTTAGGTCAAATTCTTCCCACATGTGCTCATCCCACACACGTACACCTGTTCCATTCCACAGTTGTAAGAGTTCTTCAACTAATGGCCTTAGGTACACATCAATGTCATTGCCGGGTTGCTTAGGGCCTTGTATGAGCACTGGCATCATAATGAACTTCCGCTTCATGCACAACCAAGGAGGAAGGTTATACAAACATAGAGTCACAGGCCAGGTGCTATGGTTGCTGCTCTGCTCCCCAAAAGGATTAATGCCATCTGCGCTTAGACCAAACCATACGTTCCTTGCGTCATCTGCAAACTCCTTCCCGTACATTCTTTCGATTTTTCTCCACTGTGATCCGTCAGCGGGTACTCTCAACTTTCCGTCTTTCTTACGGTCTTCTCTGTGCCATCGCATCGCCTTGGCATGCTCTTTGTTTTGGAACAAACGTTTCAACCGTGGTATTATAGGAGCATACCACATCACCTTGGCAGGAATCTTCTTCCTGGGGCGCTCGCCCTCGACATCACCAGGGTCATCGCAGCTGATCTTATAGCGCAATGCACCGCATACCGGGAAAGCGTTCAAATCCTCGTACTCACCGCGGTAGAGGATGCAATCATTAGGGCATGCATGTATCTTCTGCACCTCTAACCCTAGAGGGCAGACAACCTTCTTTGCTTCATACGTACTCTCGGGCAATTCATTGTCCTTTGGAAGCATATCCTTTATCATTACCAGCAACTTTCCAAATCCCTTGTCAGATACACCATTCTCTGCCTTCCATTGCAGCAATTCCAGTGTGGTGCCCAGCTTTTTCTTGTCACCTACGCAAGTTGGGTACAACAATTTTTTGTGATCCTCTAACATGCGCTGCAACTTCTTCTTCTCCAAATCACTTGCGCAATGGCCCGACCTAGATCATCAACGGGCTCATCCGATGCCTCTTCTTCAGCTTCTTCCCGCATTGCCGGCTCAGCTTCTTCCCGCATTACCGGCTCAACTTCTTCCCTCATTGTTGTATCATCGTATTCAGGGAACCTGTCGTGGAATTGTCACGGCAGATGTCCTAGCAAAAGGACATAGTCGCGAGGCCAACACATCTATGTGGTAGCTTGAGAGGGGTTGAGTTGGACGAGAGATGCAGGGCGGATCAACATGCAAGACAAGGGTTTAGACAGCTTCGGGCCCCGGAAAACATCATCCGGTAAAAACCCTACATGCTGTTTGAGGCTAGGTCTCATTATCATCACGAGGGAGTCGCCGTAAACCGGCTCTCCTCTTTGTGTCTAGCCCTAAGATTGTTTCTTCTTCTAGCTTGTCCCTCTTTGGGGAGCCCTGCCCCTCCTTATATATGTTGAAGGGGCGGGTTACATGTGGAGTCCTATTAGGATTATGACTAGTCTCCCTTCTAATACAAACCGGATACAAGTCTGGGTCTTCCTTGTAAAGTAAATATTCCTCACGCCTTTTCTCTTAAACCGGCCCACCATAGCATGATCCGGCCTTCCATAACCCGCCCGTTGGGCCACTGGGTCTTGTCGCTCCTCTGACCCGCCTGCCGGATTACCAATGAACCGTAAACCGCCATGTCCAAGTGGGTTGCCAGTGAATCGCCAAACTCTAGCCGGGTCATACATCCGGCAGTTTATACCGCGGGGTATATCCCCGACATTAGCCCCCAGTTTAATTTGGATTCATCCATGTTAAACTGATCTACAACAAGAACAAATTTGTCGGGTTGTGCTCCGGTTTAAATATACTTGTAAGCCGGCACTTGATCATCCTTAAATCCTTGTCATTTCTTCCTTCCAAGTTAATAACCATCTTCATAATCAATTTGCTTGCAGAAGATATTTGTAAATAAAGAATCCATTTGAATCGGCCTTCAATGCTTTGACTTGACAAAAATATTAGTCTCTGAAATATTCAACTGATATCCAGCCGGCTTGAAGATGTAAAACTTGCCGGTTTATGATTACCACCATTGTCTGTAGCCCCCAAGTCTTGAGCAGAACAAAGTGATGGCTTAAGACTTGCTTCAATATAAATACTGCCACTTAAGAAGAAATCCATGTTGTTCATCCCAGTGACTAGTAAAAACTGAATACTCCATACTATGTAGCCCCCAAGTGCCGGGTTATCATGCTTACAGCAACCTGGGACTTGCAATTGTCTTATACTCATAAAAACTTCAACCAGTGTAGCCCCCAAGAGCCGGGTCATTATGCAATAATGAGCAGGGACTTTGTAGGTATAATCATGTAGATTTGAGCAATGATGTGTAGCCCCCAAGGGCCGGCTCAGTAAGATAATATTGAGCTGGGACTTTAATATATACTTCAATGAAAATAACATCATATGATGTAACCCTCATCATGGGACTTGAATCCACGTCCACAAGGTTAAGAGCCTTGTGCTTTACCAACTGAGCAGTGGACTCTTCAATATAATGAATAAAAAGCTTTGTACCTTCAACTGTTGACAGGAGCAATTGGTAGCCCCCAAGGGCCGACTCATTATAATGTGATGAGTCGGGTCTTCAATAATATGAGCAGAAAATTACTTTGCATTAGCCCCCAAGTGTCATGGTGCATGCTTGCAGCGACATGAGACTTGCATGCAATCTCAATTTGAATAATGTAGCCCCCAAGTACCGGGTCGTGAGCCTGCAGCGACTCGGGACTATTCCTTCCATTGTAGAATAAATCATATCCTTTGATAAAATAATAACTGTTGCGCTAAAGCGACTTTGAAAACTCAATAATACCGGTTACTAATAACCATAAAAATCCAGCCATGTTTGGCTATTCAAGATAATATAATCTGGTATGAAAAACCTTATTCATTCAATATCATAATGAAAATTCAGCCAAGTTTGGCTATTTGAATAATATAACCCAATGATTTATAAGCGCATGATTCCAATGGCGCAATCCAAATATGTACTGGCGACTTATAGTCCAAAGCCAGGCCGGGTTAACAAACACCGGATAATTTCTCATCATATACTGGCGACTTATCATCTTAAAGCCAGGCCGGTTTAATAAACACCGGATAATTTATCATCATGCTTTATTCAACCTGTCTCTGCATACAACAAGTTTAAAGTGTCCTGGCGGTTTACCGCCGGACGGGTCATAATGCCCAACATATAACCCAGGTTTATAACCAAGGCTGCACTTAAGAATAATCAATGAAATATATCATACCTGTGATATTGAATCACATCATTGGTTTACCGATTTTTTGTAGTAAGAGTGATAACCCCAATCTTGAGTAATGATAACTCCTTTCATACTGTGCCGGTTGATAATAAACCGTACCGGGTTGTGATAAACACCGGTTTAACCATATATAATACTGGCGATTCGTAGTCAAACCAGACCGGGCTGATAGTCTCCGGATTATAACTTGATCCTGTATTGACAACTTGTAATTGAAAGTCAAGCCGGGTTGATAAACACCGGTTTACTCCATAATAGGATGGTAACAGAAAATCAAACCGGGCAGATGGCCTCCGGATTAAGATTTGACCGTGTTCCGTCAATTTGTAATTGACAGTTGAACCGGATTAAAACATTGTCAGTTTAAAAAACGCAACAAAAATCAAATAACAGTTATGAAAAAATATGGAAGCAAAGGCAATGATAAAAACCGTTTGCAAAAATATGCTATACTGAGCTGATCAGATGGTATTACCATGGTCGGACAGGACCAAGCCCCCAATAGGAGTGACAATGATTCAAGTCAGCCAGGTCCCCAAATGATTCGTGGCATATATGCCAGATCAAGAGGCGTGGCAATGGTTCGGGTTCGACCAAGCCCCCAAGTGATTTTGTGGCCTTAGGCCGACCAAGAGGCGTGACTGGTTCAGACTTGACCATGTCCCCAAGTGATCTGGTGGCTGTCGCCTATCAAAAGGTGTCGCGTTGGTTCGGACACGACCAAGGCCCCCAGTGATGTATAAAAAGCAAATGTCAAGGGGTAAACCGGAGTCCGCTTTAAAAACAGAGCCACTCCATGTAACCACGCATGAGAAGAAAGACAGAGACCCCGCTTTATGAAGCAGAAGCCCCCATGTGATCAATAATATGTTAGGCCAATAAGGCAGGATACCCATGTTTGAACCGCGCATCACGGCAGCAGGTCCTCTTAGGTAATTTTTAACTTTTTTGCAAGAGATAAATTCTTCTTGAACCGAGATCTTGAACCAGATATTGAGAGCTTCAAAGCTTTGTGGGAGACATCTTTCCCTTGACCCGGATTTTAAACCGGAATCTTCATTTTCAGCCGGAAATTTTCTGACGGTCTTTAAACTCGAACTTGCGAGAAGTTAATTCCTTTTTGAACCGGACATTGTTAAACCGGGTTTGGGCGCTTCAGAGCTTTTGTGGGAGAACAGATTTCCCTTGAACCGGATTGTAAACCAGATATTTGAGAGCTTCAATGAGACTGACTTCCCTTGAGCTGGATTTTAAACCTGAATTCTTTCTGATGACCCAGATCTTCTTCATTGAGCCGGGATTTTGTAACTGTCATATACTTTCTAAGCCGGACATTTTCTGACGGCCTTCAAATAACAGTAGCCTCCTGGACCGGGTTATCTTTCCCTCCATCGTCCTGGGGTTCTTAAATTTGCTGAAACTAGCAAGATTTGCTGAGTCATGTCATCGTAGCCCCCGAGTCTCAAGGTGACTCGAGGAGTTGGCTTGAAACTCTTCATATTTGACCATGATATAAACTGACATAACTTGTATATCATTGGTGGTGATAGCACGATGTAAATCCACAGAAGGTTGAGGTGACTGTGGCGGGTTATAAATGATCCCGTATGAGGCGTGTCAGCAACTCGGCCAATGGTTCCTTCCAACTGGTGATTTGAAGTTAACCAAACTGTAGTGGCGGCGATTTGTGTGCCCTGTCCACTGAATCATCCGGCACAGGCAGAGGCTAAATTGTCACGTCTTGCTTCAGTGTTGTTGGAATAACTCGGACCGCGGTGCGGCAGTTTGTCAATCTCCATTGGGCAATGACATAAGTGATGTCCGGGTGTATCGATGTAGACCAGACCACTGCATGTGTTGCCTGTGATATAGGTCAGCCCCCGGCATGTTGATAGTTGAATGCCTATCTGTTAAGAACCGCGATGATGACGTATACCAGTACGACCACCATATATCCTTGTAGATTGGACCGCTGGATGATGCACACAGGATTTTTATACCCGTAGCATAATGGTCTCTTCTATATGGAAGAATTTTTCTGCATAAAAGGCAATGCGAGAGTAAATGTTTTCAAAGAATAATATATACTGGAAAGTAGATAAGGCAGATAGCACCTGATATTTTCATCATATGTATAGAGACGCTGGTGCTGGATAATGCATTGTAATGCTTTTGGCACCCAGCATGATTTGAGGTCTTTCACGTGGGGAGATAATCCTTTTTTTTGAGCACATCGTCTCTGCTTTCTTTCTTTCAGAACAGCCGGATCAAGGGGCTGGCGACCGAACTGTGGGGGTGCCCGGGAACGCAAGGCGGCCAGGCGGGACCGCAACCCGGCGGGGCGCGGAGTGGGAGCCGGCCTGGGAGGTGGATCCGGTCCACCGAGGTGCAGCGGCGAAGCGGCCTAGCGAGGCAGAGTCGGCGAGGGGGCGGCTTGGGAGCCCGGCGTGGAGACGACATGCGGGAGGCGGCGTCGGTTCAGCCCGACCCACCGCAAGGCGGGGCCATAGCCGGTTATGCGAGCAGATGGTAATCCGGAATGGCCCGGTGCTAGTGTGCGGTTGGAGGAGAGGCGACGGGCAACCGGCTTGCACGGAGTCGGCAAGCGGCCGGGTCGGCAACTGTCGTGGAATTGTCACGACAGATGTCCTAGCGAAAGGACTTAGTCGCGAGGCCAACGCATCTATGTGGTAGCTTGAGAGGGGTTGAGTGGGACGAGAGACGCAGGGCGGATCAACACGCAAGACAAGGGTTTAGACAGCTTCGGGCCCCGGGAAACATCATCCGGTAAAAACCCTACATGCTGTTTGAGGCTAGGTCTCATTATCATCACGAGGGAGTCGCCGTAAACCGGCTCTCCTCTTTGTGTCTAGCCCTAAGATTGTTTCTTCTTCTAGCTTGTCCCTCTTTGGGGAGCCCTGCCCCTCCTTATATATGTTGAAGGGGCGGGTTACATGTGGAGTCCTATTAGGATTAGGACTAGTCTCCCTTCTAATACAAACCGGATACAAGTCCGGGTCTTCCTTGTAAAGTAAATATTCCTCACGCCTTTTCTCTTAAACCGGCCCACCATAGCATGATCCGGCCTTCCATAACCCGCCCGTTGGGCCACCGGGTCTTGTCGCTCCTCTGACCCGCCTGCCGGATTACCAATGAACCGTAAACCGCCATGTCCAAGTGGGTTGCCAGTGAATCGCCAAACTCTAGCCGGGTCATACATCCGGCGGTTTATACCGCAGGGTATATCCCCGACAGAACCCATGGCCAGGATAGCTATCGTCGTCCTCTTATTCTTCATTGTCTTCCATCATAACCCCTCTTTCTCCATGCTTGGTCCAAACATTATAGTGGGGCATGAAACCGGACTCAAACAGGTGGACGTGAATGGTTCTTGACGTAGAGTAATTGTGACCATTCTTACAGCCAGCACATGGACAAGGCATAGAACCATCCGCTTGCTTGTTTGCCTCAGCCGCAAGCAGAAAAGTACGCATGCCATTAATGAACTCGGGAGAGCATCGGTCATCGTACATCCATTGCCGGCTCATCTTCAATACACAGCACCGAAAACATCAAATTAATACAATACATAAAGTTCATACATAAAGATCATACAACACTTAAATGCAACAAACAAATAACTCTCTAGCTAAAGAATTTAAATGCAACAACAAATGCGATCAAGATTGCAACTAAGGCAACAATTGATCCAACAGCATAATGATACCAAGCCTCACTATGAATGACATATTTTCTAATCTTTCTAATCTTCAAGCGCATTTTCTCCATCTTAATCTTGTGATCATCGACGACATCGGCAACATGCAACTCCAATTAAATCTTCTCCCCCTCAATTCTTTTCAATTTTTCCTTCAAATCCTCGTTTTCTCTTTCAACTAAATTTAACCTCTCGACAATAGGGTCGGTTGGAATTTCCGGTTCAACTACCTCCTACATACAAATATCTATGCCAACTTGATGGGCATAATTTGTCATAAACACGAAATGCAATGAATAGTTTTAAAAGAGAATATATCACATCTGAATCATAACCCGGACGAGGGCCAACGGGGACGGATATCAAAACCATGGCACTATGTATAACAAACAACGTATGGGTAAGATAATTATACGAGTAACTATATATCCAAATCACACAAACATCAATTTTTTATATAAAACTTCATGAACAAGAGGCTCACCACAAGGTGGTGCCGGCGACGGGACATTGCGAGCGATCAACGGTGGTTATGACGGAGATTTAGAAGGTACTAAGTAAACCACACCTACATATGCAAACTAAGTGTTATTTTCGACCTCAAATTGCATATAAATCAAATACTACCACATATATATAATTCCTCCCAAATTACTAAACTCAAAAATCAATCACTATATAAAGCATTGCACGAGCTAATCTAGCAATGAGAGATGAAAGGAAAAAGTTGCTAACCTTTGTGATCATTTGAATGGATGGGGGCCTTCAAATCTTGACAAATTTTGGGCAAAATGTGTGATGAGCTTGAGAGGAAGAGGGAAAAGAACAGAGAGGAGAGGGGAAAGGGGAAGAACAGAGCGAGCTCGGGTGGACGAAGGGTCTATGTAGGACGACCTTTAGTACCGGTTCGTGATACGACCCGGTACTAAAGGTGCTGGAGGGGCCCCGGACTGACAACATCCCGCCACCACTCACTTTAGTATCGGTTCGTGGCACGAACCGGTGCTAAAGGTTCGCCACGAACCGGGACTAATGAGAGCGGCCTGGCTAGCCGTTGGAACCGGCACTAATGTACACATGAGTGCCGGCTCAAATTCAAACTGGCACTAATGTGCGTCATGTTTGACCCTTTTTCTACTAGTGCCCACGGTGGGCGCCAACTGTCGTGGAATTGTCACGGCAGATGTCCTAGTGTGAGGACTTAGTCGTGAGGCCAACACATCTTTGTGATAGCTTGAGAGGGGTTGATCGGGATGAGAGACGCATGGCGGATCAATGCACAAGACAAGGGTTTAGACAGTTTCGGGCCCCGGGAAACATCATCCGGTAATAGCCCTACATGTTGTTTGTGGCTAGATCTCATTATGCTCATGAGAGATTCGCCGGTAAACCGGCTCTTTGTGTCTAGCCCTAGAGATCGTTTCTTCTTGCCCGTCCCTCTTTGGGGAGCCCTGCCCCTCCTTATATATGTTGAAGGGGTGGGTTACATGTGGAGTCCTATTAGGATTAGGACTAGTCTACCTTCTAATACAAACCAGATACAAGTCCAGGTCTTAACTCCTTGTAAGATAAATATTCCTCACGCCTTTCCTCTTAAATCGGCCCACCATAACATGAACCGGCCTTCTGGGCCCACTAGTGCAGAACCGGGCAATAGCACCGGTTTGTAAGGCCCTTTAGTGCCGGTTTAGGAACCGGCACTAACGTTTCGGCACTAAAGCCCCCCCCCCCTTTAGTACCGGTTCAGCACGAACCGGTGCTAAAGGGGATCCACGTGGCACGAGCCAGCTCCGGGGGCCGGGAGCCCTTTAGTACCGGTTGGTAACACCAACCGGTACTAAATGGTTGTGGGTTTTTGTTTTATTTTGTATTTTTCAATTAAATTTGTGTTATCAATTTAATTTAGGATTGTTTTACGTTATAATGAGTTGTAGTCGTCGTCATCATCATCATCATCGCATATTTATAAATAAATAAACTCTAGCTAGCTAAAAATCATCATAGTCGTCTAATTACCACTATTTAATCATCATAGTCATTACCGCTAGCTATCTAATCATCATCAACGCTGGCTAGCTTAAAGAGGAAACATTCACTTTGTAACAGAAGCAAAGATATCATCAAGTTCAACATAATCATCACCAACATCGAAGTTCAGGACACGGACATGAGACAAGTACTAATTAAGAGCATGAACTAGTAGCTACTGATCCTGCTGCTCCCTCTCAGGTAGAATAACATAGAACATGTATAGCTCTCCTGATTCATCATACTGGAGCATGCAGATGAATCTGTCTCCTAATCTTGGGTTGCGCTTCTCCTTGCTGCCCCTAGTACTTCTCTGCGATCGTTAACAATTTTGCTCCAATCTTTCACTATTAAGCATTCTTCGCTTTCAGAAATCCTGAATGCACTCATGTGCAATGTAGGAAATCTTGGTCGTAAGCTAACCATTGACATGCGACCTTTTGTCTCGATCCACTGAGGCACAACTGTCATCGGAAGTCCCTGTTGAAGAACATCGTATAGTAATTAATATACTAAGCAATGAAAGTTTAGCTTCAAAAATAATGTATGCAAAAGATGCACTAATTAAGGACAAATATTTAAAATCTTACCATCTTTCGATTATAGATGTGACCGTAGTTCAATACGATCACCATTGGTCGCACGTTTTGAGTACTAACATTTCTAAGTTCAGGAAAAAAATTGTCTTGACAGTATTAAGATCCTCAAGCCATGAAACATAATGACTTATCTCCTCGCAGTTTAGTTGAGCCCCGGGGCAGTAGTAGGTCCTGTCTACCAAGCGCCGGACATGTTTGCTTGAACCGAAATAAGCTGACAATACAAATTAGTTGTCAACTATTTTTGAATAAACTGTATGAAAGACATAAACATATGCATGCATGGTTGAGAAAAACTCACCAAATGGTAGAACTGGAGGCGTTTGCACATCGACCCAGATGTCTATATTACCTTCAATATCATCTTCCGGACGAATATCAAAGGTGATAACCATATCAGGCTCAAATGCATAAGCCTTGCATAGTGCTTGCCAAGTTTTGCATTCAAAATGCGTGTATGTGTCTCCATTATATAATTTGACGTTGAAAATATACCCATGCTCCGTCTTCAAGTAAACTCTCTTTACCTCCATATCATCTATAGCACTAAAACCTATCTTATCCAAGACAAAAATTCTTGCATGGCAGGGGATGCGCTAGTAGAATAGTGAAAATTTAAAATTATAAGTTGAAGCAAATGAAGCATAAGTTTTGCATTCAAATAATAATTGACAAAGTGACTTACTATATCAACTTCGAATGTCTCATCCAGCTTGATGCTGAAGCGCCTACCATCAACAAGGAAATTTTGGTCACACAGGCCGCGCTGGTCTTCACAGTGTTCGCACATAATGAAATCTTTTTCGTTGTCAGATGACATTTCGTATGTTCATATAGGTGAAACATTAAACACCTATATCTAGCCAAATATATATTCATCTAACATTTGACATTAATATATCTAACTATATTCATCTCTAACAATTGACATTACTATATATTTAACTTTTCTATCGAATTCATCTAACATTCGACATTAATGTAACATTTATATAAACTAAAAATATATAAAAAATTAAATAAACATAAAAACTCATTAACAAATAATATTTTAATTAGATCATCAAATCTCAGATACCTAAATTTGCTTACTAAAAATAAACTAGTTATATTAATTATTCAACTAGTTCAAATCTCATATACCTAAATAAACTAGTTCGACAATTTTCTTACTAAAAATAAACTAGTTATATTAATTATTCAACTAGTTCAAATCTCATATACCTAATTAATATCTAGCTATATTCATCTCTAACAATTGACATTAATATATATTTAACTTTTCTATCTAATTCATCTAAAATTTGACATTAATCTAATATTCGATCATCTAATTAACTTTTCTAAAAAACAGAAAACAGAAAATGAGTGTGTGTGTGTGTGTGTATGTAAAAAAATGTGTGTGTGTGTGTATGTGTGTGTATGTGTGTGTATGTGTGTGTGTATACTGCAGTGCCGCCCCGTACGCCGCCGCCCCGTACGTACGAGCGGGGACGCCGGCGTACGGGGCGGGGGTGGCGGCGTACGTACGGGCCGGTGCGCGCGACGCGGGTGCGAGAGAGACGTACGGCCGCGGCGATGACGACGGACGGCGGCGACGTTCGGGGCGGCAGCGCGAGACGACGACGACGACGGGCGGCGGCGGGGACAGCGACGATGACGACGGACGACGGGCGACGGGCGGCGACGACGGGATCGAGCGGCGTGCGCGGCGATGTCTCGTGAGAGGTTGGAGACGAAGTGGGGAGATGAAACTGAAATTTTCGTAAGTGCTATATATATAGGATGGGCCTTTAGTACCGGTTCGTGGCTCCAACCGGTACTAAAGGCCTATTTTCGCCAGGCCAAGCGGCGGGAAACGAAGGCTTTTAGTACCGGTTGGAGCCACCAACCGGTACTAAAGGCCTTGCGCTGCCACCCCAAAGTTTAGTCCCACCTCGCCAGGCGAAGGGCAGCCGCACTGGTTTATAAACCCAGCCGCGACTACCTCTTCTATTTATATAGTTTTTTCTTTTCTGCATTATTTATTTTTTTCTATTTATTTTTGAGTAATTTTTTTGTATAGTTTTTTTATTTTCTGCATTATTTATTTTCTTCTGGAAATTGAATGTTGCATACTGAACAATTAGGTAAATGACCGAAAAACAACAAATGATGTCAGAACATGTTGGAAATTGATGAAATCGCTTTAAATGCTGGATACTGAACACAAAAAAAGTCTGGAGTTCAAATAAGTTTAAAAAACATTGAAGTGGCCATGTAACAGATGAAGTGCGTCCAGTTTTTGCCGTGACCCTCTCTACTCTTTCGCGCATGCTATGCGGGTGATATGATGATACCATGCCAAGTTTCAACATTTTCAGGATTCATTTTGTAGTGATTTTCAATTTCACGGTCATTTAGCTCTCTAAACAATTAGGTAAATGACCGAAAAATAACAAATGATGTCAGAACATGTTGGAAATTGATGATGTCGCTTTAAATGCTGCATACTGAACACAAAAGAAGTCCGGAGTTCAAATAAGTTATTAAAAATAAAAAAGAGGTGCAATGCTGGTTAATTTGCTTCAAGCCATTCGGAATAGTGTAGACTGCACTGCACATAGCTCAGTGCAATCTATGCTATTCCACAAGGCTTGAAGCTAATCAACATGTAGGTGAGCATTGCAACTCTTCGTCATTGTATGTGCACTCACGGCTTATAAACCGCTCATACTGCCTCTCTCTTGGCGAGGTGGGACTAAAAACAGCTTGCCATAACCTCATTAGTACCGGTTCGTGGTATGAACCGGCAGTAAATGGTGATGGTGGGGCCATAGCCTGACCGCAGGCTGACACAGCCTCTTTAGTACCGGTTCGTGGCATGAACCGGTACTAAAGGTTCGCCACGAACCGGTACTATTGATCGTCGCCACAAACCGGCACTAATGTACACATTAGTGCCGGCTCTAATTCAAACCGGCACTAATGTGCTTCACGTTTGACCCTTTTTCTACTAGTGGCCTTGGGCCTTGTCATTCGTCTGTCCCGCCCGCCGGGTTACCAGTGAATCATAATGTTCAATCAGGTTGCTTGTAAACCGTCTGGTCAGTGCGGGTCGCCGGTGAATCGCCAAGTCCGACCGGGTTATACTTCTGGCCGGGTTACGCCGCGGGGCATATCGCCGACACAAACCATGGGTTTACAATCGTTGCTTCTGTAAGACATGATGAATGTGGCACTCCTATTTTGCCAAGGGTCTCTGGACAGAAATTTCTAAGTTTTATGTACTGAAATCTGGCACTAAAATTGCACTACACTTAAAAGACCCGGGTCATGAGATATATGCTAACTTCCCCGACGATATCATCCGTCCATACTTTGTTCGAAGTAAGTGTTATTTTCAAGTATCTGCATGTTGACTTACCCAGCAATATCAAATGAATTGTATAGTATTTAAGCAACCAATTGTTATTCCATTTTCTTACTCTATTCCTACATACTAACTTCTAGTTACCAATACACTTTTCTATTGCCCTGTTTGAACTAAATATTCCCTGTACTCCCACTTCTATCAAAAGTGTCGCTGATGAGGAGACTCTGGAGGTGGAGAACGGGGCTGCCAACAAGCGGAGGCAGGTCGAGCAAGAACCCAAGTGACTCCAGCAGGCCTAGACTTCATCAGCAGTCTCCCTAATGATATGTTGACAGTCATCATCTCCCTCCTCCCAATCAAATATGGGGTGCGGACAACCGTCCTTTCTCAGCGGTGGCGCCCCCTATGGAACTCCACCCCTCTCGACCTCATTGACACCCACAAGCTCTGCCATGGTTATTGCAAAAGCTTGGATGCGTTCTCCAAGATCCTCCGCAGTCACCCTGACCCAACCAGAGGCCTTAGCATGGGCAAGTTCCATTCCAACAGCAAGGACCAAGCCAATCTTGACGACTGGTTCTGATCCCCCACCGTAGATCAGCTTGAGGAGCTCACTTTTGATGATGGGCATATGCGCTCGCTGCCAACATCTGCGCTCCGCCTCACGCCCACGCCATGCGTCGCCAAGTTCAGGAACTGCCATCCCCCTTAATGACATGCCCGCTCTTATTCTACCACGACTAAAGCACCTCGAGCTCGTCACCGTCTGCCTCCCAAATAGTGACATGGAGCGCCTGCTCCGTGGTTGTGCTGCACTCGAGTACCTTCGTCTTCAAGCGATCAATGGGTTGAGTAGCTTTCACATCACCTCCATGACTCTCCAGACTATTTATGTGTGTTGCTGGTGCTGCAAGAAGACATCACAAGATGTGTACCACGGTATGGTCACTGAGGACACACCTTCACTTGAGAGATTACTTGTAGCTGACCAAGAAGGTCCATCAAGAATCAATGTCATTTCTGCGCTGAAATTGATAGTGGTGGGCTACTCATCTAACAAATACTCCAAACTTGTTATTGGATCCACATCCATTCAGGTACAACAACCACCTTCTACCTTTCCTTCTAGAAATTAACATTATTTCTAATTTTGAAGATGTATGTTCGTCTTTCATCTAGAAAATGATTCTGACAAGCTTGACCTCGAAATTGCGCACAATGAAGGTCTTGGCACTAGAATCTTTGGACCCCAACCTGGACCAAGTTGTTAGTTTCCTGATATGCTTTCCGTGCCTGGAGAAGCTATATATTGAGGTGATGTTCCTTTCCTGTTAAATGTTAACCAAAAGGGAGTTCAATTTGTGACACCTTTTTCAAAATTTACAATGACAATGTACTACGATTTCTGAAGGATTTTTTTGGAGGATTTCAGTACATACATGTCCCCCCCCCCCATATTGGTTGCTTGATCCATATGGTTACAATCCATAAGCGTTTCTCCTTTGGATTCATTTGTACTAGTTTTCTTAGGGACTTTTCATCCACTCCAACCTCTTGTGAAGAAGGCTACATTTTTCTAGATTGTAATCAAATTCCCATGTTAATCATGTCGGATCGAAGATGGCATGTTAGTGCATTTTACAAATCCTGTGAACCAAATAGGCCTATAGTAGTGTTCAAAACTACATGTAGGCACTAACATGTTTTCTTCTTTTGCAGATAAGACTAGGCCCGGTGGTGGATAATGTGATACAATATAACAATCACATCGAATGCCTAGATCTGCATCTCTCAGAAATTACTTTGAACTCCTACCAAGGGACCTTACCGGAGATTATATTCGCCAGGTTCTTTGTTGTCAGAGCAAGGGAACTGAAGGTAATGAGATTTGCCCTACATTCATTTCGCGAAAATGAATGGTTTGTTGATTAGTGTCAGCGGCTGCGGCAGAATGGAATAGGCTCTGAAAATGTTGAATTTCATTTTGGAACTTCAGATGACAGAGTAATCGAAAGTCATCGTGCCAACCCCATACATGACTTCTTAGTGGCTGACCCCTTTGCAAAAATTATGAGGTTTCGAAACTAGCCTTACAAGTGGTATTATTAGTTTGAACCTCTCTTATATCCATGTTCAGCGGATTAGCACGAGCGTTTGTAGCCGAT
This sequence comes from Triticum aestivum, assembly GCF_018294505.1. Classification (NCBI taxonomy): domain Eukaryota; kingdom Viridiplantae; phylum Streptophyta; class Magnoliopsida; order Poales; family Poaceae; genus Triticum; species Triticum aestivum. The sequence continues at coordinate 213,451,149 of NC_057800.1, forward strand.
GAGCTAAATTTCATTTCTAATATCAGTTTGAACCTTGTAATATTCGAATTTTAGCCATATAACTTTGAAATTTGAAGCTTGCAATATTTTGAGCTTTTTTGGTACAATCGTTGAAATGGCATCGTATGAGACTCGTATATTGGTAGCACTATTTTGACCTTAATATGCAATGGACTTAGATTTTATTAACCGTTCTCGAATCTGTTTACCTTGTCGATCTCATAGCACAGGATCTGTACCACTAACTCGATTGCGATCGTCGACATTATTGCACACCGTTGGTTTCTTCAACCGTGTGCCCTATAGAGCGCATAATTAATTATTGCACTTGAGTGTCCATCATCACCATTCTATGTAACTTTGAACTCATCACCCACGGGTAAACTTATGACCGTAGTCATTCCACACACTTTGTTTTTACAAAGCTTTTTGCCAATAAATGCCCATGATTTTGTCCCTCTTCTAGCCGACACATGGCCAAACAAGCCGGGTGGGAAGCTTGCACGCTAAACTATGTCGGGAATAGGCTCACCGATGATACATTTGGCGCCTCTTCGAGCCCACGCATGGTCAAAAGAAACGCGTGCGGTGCGGTGTTGTCAAGCGTGCGCTGGAATCCTCCACTCTGAACGCAGTGACAAGACGTGACGATTACAGGCTGGCCGACCCCCATTTATTACAGCGGCCATTTAAACCTTGTGTCTCTTCAACCTTTTGATAGCGCCCCACCATTGCAAGAAGCACACCGACCACGACAAATTCATAGAGGGTATCTGATACATCTCCAACATATATATAATTTTTGATTGTTCCATGCTATTATATTATCTATTTTGGATGTTTATATGCATTAATATGCTATTTTATATGATTTTTGGGACTAACCTATTAACCTAGAGCCTAGTGACAGTTTCTGTTTTTTCCTTGTTTTAGAGTTTCGTAGAAAAGGAATACCAAACGGAGTCCAAACAGAATAAACTTTCGCGATGACTTTTCTTGGACCAGAAGACACCTAGGAGACTTGGCGTGCAAGTCAGAGGAGCCTCGAGACGGCCACAAGGGTGGAGGGCGCGCCCAAGGGGTGGGGCGCCCCCCGACCTTGTGGGCCCCTCGTACATCTCCTGACCTAATTCTTCCTCCTATATATACTCTTATACCCCAAAAACATCCAGGTGAGCCACAAAACCACTTTTCCACCACCGCAACCTTCTATACTCGTGAGATCCCATCTTGGGGCCTTTTTCGGCATCCTGCCGGAAGGGGAACCGATCACGGAGGGCTTCTACATCAACACCATTGCCTCTCCGATGAAGCATGAGTAGTTTACATCAGACCTACGGGTCCATATCTAGTAGCTACATGGCTTCTTCTCTCTCTTTGTTTCTCAATACAAAGTTCTCCTCGATGTTCTTGGAGATCTATTCGATGTAATACTCTTTTGCGGTGTGTTTGCTGAGATTCGATGAATTGTGGATTTATGATCAGCTTATCTATGAATATTATTTGAATCTCCTCTGAATTCTTATATGCATGATTTGATATCTTTGCAAGTCTATTTGAACTATCGATTTGGTTTGGCCAACTAGATTGGTTTTTCTTGTAATGGGAGAAGTGCTTAGCTTTGGGTTCAATCTTGCGGTGCTCGATCCTAGTGACAGAAGGGGAACCGACATGTATTGTATTGTTGCCATCGAGGATAACAATATGGGGTTTTCATCTTATTGGTTGAGTTAATCCCGCTACAGCATGTCATCTTGCTTAATGCGTTACTCTGTTCTTATGAACTTAATACTCTAGATGCAGGCAGGAGTCGGTCGATGTGTGGAGTAATAGTAGTAGATGTAGAATCATTTCGGTCTACTTGACACGGACGTGATGCCTATATTCATGATCATTGCCTTAGACATCGTCATAAATTTGTGCTTTTCTATCAATTGCTCGGCAGTAATTTGTTCACCCACCGTAATAAGTTCTATCTTGAGAGAAGCCTCTAGTGAAACCTGTGGCCCTGGAGTCTATTTTACATCATATTAGTTTCCCATCAACTTGCCAATTTCTGTCGCCATTCCCTTACTTTGCAATCTTTTACTTTCCGTTCCATAAACCAAAAATACCAAAAAATATTACTTTACCGTTTATCCATCTCTATTAGATCTCACTTTGCGAATATCCGTGAAGGGATTGACAACCCCTTTGTCACGTTGGTTGCAAGTTGGTGTTTGTTTGTGCAGGTATTCGGCGGCTTGTTGCGTAGTCTCCTACTGGATTGATACCTTGGTTCTCAAAACTGAGGGAAATACTTACGCTACTTTGCTGCATCACCCTTTCCTCTTCAAGGGAAAAACCAACGCAAGCTCAAGAGGTAGAAAGAAGGATTTCTAGCGCTGTTGCCAGGGAGATCTACACCAAGCCAAGACATACCAAGTACCCATCATAAACTCTCATCTCTCGCATTACATTATTCGCCATTCGCCTCTCGTTTTCCTCTCCCCCACTTCTAAATGATTTTCGAAAAGATTTTCCTTTTCTTCACCCTTCTTTCGTTCGATCTTTTGTTTGCTTGTGTTACCATGTGCCTTATTTTTTCTTGCATCTTCGCTTCCTAAAAGTTTATCGATCCTCATCCACTTGCTAATCTTTTTAGAAGATCCAATTATGATGAACCAATTGCTAGCGAGTTGAGTGCACTAGATTGTCTTTATGAGGTTTTGCTTGAAATTCGTGAAACTGAAAATTGTGATGAAGTGTTGAAAGAAGAAATTTATGAAGTGATTCACGATAGGTCCTTGAATGAAAAGCATGATTGCAATGATGTTATTATAAATTCTATTAATTTCAATTATGTAAATGATACGCAAAACCCTAAGCTTGGGGATGCTAATTTTTCTATGTCTACTACTTGTTGCAATGATCATGATTGGGGTGATTCTTCTTATGATCTTGAAAATTTATTTAAGCCCCATGATGAGTATGAGATTGATAATAATGTTTGTAGTAATATTGCAAGTGGGTTTGGAAAAGTGTCAACTTTAGATCCCACGTATTTGGAGAATATCCAATCTTATGATTTTTTTTGATAAAAGTGGGTTTGGAAAGGTCATGACTTTAGTTAATGATAATCCCACTATTCCGGAAGAGTGTCAACTTTGCATGCATGCGGATCATGTTGATAATATTTTATGTGATAGTTATATTGTTGAATTTGATTATGATCCTACATGTAATTATTATGAGAGAGGAAAATATGGTTGTACAAATTTTCATGTTACTAAATTACCTCTCGTTATGTTGAGATTGCTATCGTTTATTTCCTGTTCCTTGCATATGCTAGTTCTTGCTTGTCTTGATAATTTATTTGCTTATAAGATGCCTATGCATCGGAAGTATGTTAGACTTAGATGTGTTTTTAACATGTTACATGATGCTCTCTTCGTGTTTCAATTGCTATCTTTCATGTGAGCATCATTAAAATTATCACTACCTAGGTAAAAGGCTTTAAAGAAAAGCGCTTGTTGGGAGATAACCCAATATATTTACTTTTTGTTTTGCAATAAATAAATCATATAGTCTATGATTAGATGTGATTTTATGTTTTAATTAGTGTTTGTGCCAAGTAAGACCTTTGTGATCGCTTAAGGTGATAGTTAATTTGATCCTGCTGAAAAACAGAAACTTTTGCGCCCAGGAGATTAGTTTTCATGTTTTACAGAAGCGCGATAAAATACTGATTCTTTTTGCAGAGGATTTATAAACAAATAGTCCATGACTTCCTAATTTCTCAGGATTTTTGGAGTTACAGAAGTATTCCAAATACCCAGATTGCTACAGACTGTTCTGTTTTTTGCGTGTTGTTTGCTTATTTTCATGCATCTATGGCTAGTATCGGGGGGGGGGGTATGAACCATGGAAAAGTTGGAATACAGTAGATAGTACACCAATATAAATAAAGAATGAGTTCACAACAATACCAAAAGTGGTGATTTATTTTCTTATACTAACGGAGCTTACGAGATTTTCTGTTGGAGTTTTGTGTTGTGGAGTTTTCAAGTTTTGGGTAAGGATTTGATGGACTATGGAATAAGGAGTGGCAAGATCCTAAGTTTGGGGATGCCCAAGGCACCCCAAGGTAATATTCAAGGATGTCGAAAAGCCTAAGCTTGGGGATGCCCCGGGAAGGCATCCCCTCTTTCATCTTCATCTATCGGTAACTTTACTTGAGGCTATATTTTTATTCACCACATGATATGTGTTTTGCTTGGAGCGTCTTGTATGATTTGAGTCTTTGATTTTTAATTTGCCACAGTCATCCTTGTTGTACACACCTTTTCAGAGAGACACGCATGAATCGTGATTTATTAGAATGCTCTATGTGCTTCACTTATATCTTTTGAGCTAGGCAAAATTTGCTCTAGTGCTTCACTTATATCTTTTTAGAGCACGATGGTGGTTTTATTTTATAGAAATTGATTAACTCTCATACTTCACTTATATTATTTTGAGAGTCTCTAAACAGCATGGTAATTTGCTTTGGTTATAAAATTAGTCCTAATATGATAGGCATCCAAGAGGGACTTTCATATAAAGTGCATTGAATACTATGAGAAGTTTGATTCCTTATGATTGTTTTGAGATATGAAGATGGTGATATTGGAGTCATGCTAGTAAGTAGTTGTGAATTTGATAAATACTTGTGTTAAAGTTTGTGAGTCCCGTAGCATGTATGTATGGTGAATCGTTATGTGATGAAGTCAGAGCATTATTTATTTTTTGATTGTCTTCCTTATGAGTGGCGGTCGGGGACGAGCGATGGTCTTTTCCTACCAATCTATCCCCCTAGGAGCATGTGCCTAGTACTTTGTTTTGATGACTAATAGATTTTTGGAATAAGTATGTGAGTTCTTTATGACTAATGTTGAGTCCATGGATTATACACACTCTCACCTTTTCGCCATTGCTAGCCTCTCTAGTACCGCGCAACTTTCACTGGTACCATAAACCCGCCACATATCCTTCCTCAAAATGGCCACCATACCTACCTATTATGGCATTTCCATAGCCATTCCGAGATATATTGCCATGCAACTTTCCACCATTCCATTTATTATGACACGCTCCATCATTGTCATATTGCTTTGCATGATCATGTAGTTGACATCGTATTTGTGGCAAAGCCACCGTTCATCATTTAGACATGTCAATCTTGATTCGTTGCACATCCCGGTACACCACCAGAGGCATTCATATAGAGTCATATTTTGTTCTAACTATTGAGTTGTAATTCTTGAGTTATAAGTAAATAAAAGTGTGATGATCTTCATTATTAGATAATTGTCCCATGTGAGGAAAGGATGATGGAGACTATGATTCCCCCACAAGTCGGGATGAGACTCCAGACGAAAAAAATAAAATAAAAAAGAAGCCAAAAAAATGAGAGAAGGCCCAAATAAAAAATAATAAAAAAGAGAGATAAAGAGAGAAGGGACAATGTTACTATCCTTTTTGCCACACTTGTGCTTCAAAGTAGCACCATGATCTTCATGCTAGAGTGTCTCCTATGATATCACTTTCATATACTAGTGTGATTTTTTTCATTATAGAACTTGGCTTGTATATTCCAATGATGGGCTTCCTCAAATTGCCCTAGGTCTTCGTGACCAAGCAAGTTGGATGGACACCCACTTAGTTTTCTTTTTTGAGCTTTCATAAACTTATAGCTCTAGTGCATCTGTTGCATGGCAATCCCTACTCACTCACATTGATATCTATTAACGGGCATCTTCATAGCCCGTTGATATGCCTATTGATGTGAGACTATGTCCTTATTTTTGTCTTCTCCACAACCACCGTCTATTCCACCTATAGTGCTATGTCCATGGCTCACGCTCATGTATTGCGTGAAAGTTGAAAAAGTTTGAGAACATCAAAAGTATGAAACAATTGCTTGGCTTGTCATCGGGGTTGTGCATGATTTAAATATTTTGTGTGATAAAGATGGAGCATAGCGAGATTATATGATTTTGTAGGGATAAGCTCTCTTTGGCCATGTTATTTTGAGAAGACATAATTATTTTGTCAGTATGCTTGAAGTATTATTGTTTTTATGTCAATATTAAACTTTTGTTTTGAATCTTATGAATCTGAACATTCATGGCACAATAAATAGAATTACATGGATAAATATGTTGGGTAGCATTCCACATCAAAAATTCTGTTTTTATCATTTACCTTCTCAAGGACGAGCAGGAATTAAGCTTGGGGGTGCTTGATACGTCTCCAACATATCTATAATTTTTTATTGTTCCATGCTATTATATTATTTGTTTGGATGTTTTACATGCATTAATATGCTATTTTATATGATTTTTGGGACTAACCTATTAACCTAGAGCCTAGTGCCAGTTTCTGTTTTTTCCTTGTTTTAGAGTTTCGCAGAAAAGGAATACCAAACAGAATAAAAATTTCGCGATGATTTTTCTTGGACCAGAAGACACCCAGGAGACTTGGAGTGCAAGTCAGAGGAGCCTCGAGGCGGCCACAAGGGTGGAGGGCGCGCCCCTGACCCTGTGGGCCCCTTGTAGCTCTCCTGACCTAATTCTTCCTCCTATATATATACTCTTATACCCCAAAACCACTTTTCCACCGCCGCAACCTTCTGTACCCGTGAGATCCCATCTTGGGGCCTTTTTTGGCATCCTGTCGGAAGGGGAATCAACCACGGAGGGCTTCTACATCAACACCATTGCCTCTCTGATGAAGCGTGAGTAGTTTACTTCAGACCTACGGGTCCATAGCTAATAGCTAGATGGCTTCTTCTCTCTCTTTGATTCTCAATACAAAGTTCTCCTCGATGTTCTTGGAGATCTATTCGATGTAATACTCTTTTGCGGTGTGTTTGCTGAGATCCGATGAATTGTGGATTTATGATCAGCTTATCTATGAATATTATTTGAATCTCCTCTGAATTCTTATATGCATGATTTGATATCTTTGCAAGTCTATTTGAACTATCGATTTGGTTTGGCCAACTAGATTGGTTTTTCTTGTAATGGGAGAAGTGCTTAGCTTTGGGTTCAATCTTGCGGTGCTCGATCCTAGTGACAAAGGGGAACCGACACGTATTGTATTGTTGCCATCAAGGATAACAAGATGGGGTTTTCATCATATTGCTTGAGTTAATCCTGCTATATCTTGTCATCCTTCTTAATGCGTTACTTTGTTCTTATGAACTTAAAACTCTAGATGCAGGCAGGAGTCGGTCGATGTGTGGAGTAATAGTAGTAGATGCATAATCCTTTCGGTCTACTTGACACGGACATGATGCCTATATTCATGATCATTGCCTTAGATATGGTCATAACTTTGCGATTTTCTATCAATTGCTCAGCAGTAATTTGTTCACCCACCATAATAACTTCTATCTTGAGAGAAGCCTCTAGTGAAACCAATGGCCCCCGGGTCTATTTTACATCATATTAGTTTCTCGCCAACTTGCCAATTTCTGTCACCATTCCCTTACTTTGCAATCTTTTACTTTCCATTCCATAAACCAAAAATACCAAAAATATTACTTTACCGTTTATCCATCTCTATCATATCTCACTTTGTGAATAACCGTGAAGGGATTGACAACCCCTTTGTCGCGTTGGTTGCAAGTTGGTGTTTCTTTGTGCAGGTATTCGGTGGCTTGTTGCGTAGTCTCCTACTGGATTAATACCTTGGTTCTCAAAACTGAGGGAAATACTTATGCTACTTTGTTGCATCACCCTTTCCTCTTCAAGGGAAAAACCAACGCAAGCTTCGGAGGTTGCAGTATCCTGCGCAGCTCCAATGGCGCTCCGAGCGGCTGCCGACAATGAGCAGCTGTTCACCATGCATGCCATGGTGGACTCACATAGGGGTTCACACAGCTCTTGGTGGTGTACACCAACAACCCGGTCTGGGTGGAGCACTCCATCCACATCATGGAGTTGTTGCTTGTTGAGGAGAAGTACAAGGTGGCCGGGTTCGACCTCAAGTACACCAACGCTCGTGTCGGGTCTCGTCCCAAGGTCGCTGTCTCCCAGATGTGCATGCGCAATCATGTCCTCGTCTACCACTACTTCCTGGCCACAAGGCCTTGCGAGCGTTTCGCCAGATTTGTCAACAACCCCCACTACATGTTTGCTACGGTGGACATCACCAACGATGTAAAGGTGCTCAAGAATTCGGGCATCACCTGCCAGAATCTTGTCGACATCCAGGGCCAATACAAGATCTGGGGAAACAATGAGCATGAGAAGGACTCACTGGTTCACCTCAATAAGGCCATCATCGATCCCTACTACAGTGACATGAATGATTCCTGCAACAAGGACAAGCGTGCCTAGCACTCGGCCTGCATGGAGAAACTCAACAAAGCTCACGTCGTGTACGCGGCCAAGGAGGTGTAGATGAGCTATGAGATGTACAGGCGGATCGTTGACATGAGGAAGTGCCTCCTTCCCCAAAACGGCTAGGGATCCAGCCGGAAGAAGAGCAATGGCAAGCATCGTCGCAACAAGTAGATGATTAGATCCTCGTTTCTCCTAGTTTAGTATGCATGTAATTGCTTACTTTGTTGTGTGGAAATGTTATGTGTGTCTTCACTTGTGTAATTGTATGATTAATTTGGTTATGCAATGCTGTCTTTTTAGGTATATATGTTGATGCTCTGTAGAGAGAGCAAATCATATCGCACATGGAGTAAACAATGGAACCCGTCGGTGATGATTTCATCAATTACTCAAAACACACGGCTTGTTAACAGGAATCGTCTGTGTTATTATCAGTCTTCCCACACATTTCCGATTACACACCTGTTTGCCGTGTATCACACACATCTTGTTAAGTTGAACCGTTTCTATTCTCTTGGCTCAACGCAAATAGTTCATCCGAGTGAATTGTATGCCGTATATCGCACACACCTTCATCTGGCTTCCCGTTTCTGTTGTTCCGCCTCATCACAAACTGTTTATCCGAGCGAACTGTATGTCGTATATCACACACGCGTTCATCTGGCTACCCTTTTCTTTTCTTCCGCCTCATCGCAAATAGTTCATTGAACTGAACCGTATGCCCCGTATCGCACACACAACTAAAATCTGAACCATGTTTGATGTATCCTTCATCACAAATGTTTTGCATTTTTGACGATTTTTTACATCACTATTTGCGATTAATGCATCGCACACAGTTTCGTTAAAGGGTCTCTGATCGTAGTGTCGCGTTAGGAGCATCCTACAATAGTGTTTGTACGACGGGTTATATCGCAGGGTCATATCCCCAACATTAGCCGATTGATTTGAAGTTATTCATGTCAATCTTCAATCCATTAGTCTGGTGAGTTTTACCTCCGGGTCCCAAAATCTCAGTTGGAAAAATTCATGACCCGCCATATGAAATGACGATGTCACCTCCGTAATCTTAGTGAGTCCCTCATGACGTCATAATGAATCTTTGTGCATGGCCACTTATCTCAAAAACCAAGGCGCCTTTTGCTCCAAAAGTTAATGCCCCCTTGATTTTCGCACCTGCCATTCACTATTGCCTTTTCCTTATAAATACGCATGGGGGTCCTCCTTTTCACTTTTACTTCGTCCCCTCCGCTTCTTCTTCTTCTTCCTATCAAAGCTTCTTGCGACCAGAGCTCAGCCACGCCCGTGGACCTTCATCGACCGCCTTGCCTGTGACCACAACGCCGCCCCACCTTCGCTGGAGTTGAGCGGTGCATCTCCGCCCTCTACTGCCACATCAAGGTACTTAAATCTCCCCTTCTCAGATTCACATTAGTCCAACTGAGTTCATAGAGTTTGTCGGTGTTCATCTGTACTTCTCCATTCTATCTTGAGTTAGATCTTGTACATTCTCTGAGATGCCCTAGAAATGCCGCGGTAGTAGATTCAAGATTAACCTTGCATCTGAATGCACTTATATCTTTGCTGGAATCAATGAACAATTTACCCATTGCTTCCACCGATGTCCTTAGCAATTATTTTCCATTTTTGAACTGTCTGTAGATCCACAACTGTAAGTATTTCGGTAGAAACTTGTTATTCCACACTCAGAAAAAATTTAGCAACCTTTAACTTAGTTAACTCGCCTTCATATCTTGGGCGGCTTACCAGTGTATTGTAACTCGCTTGATCTTTTGGAAACTGCATCTGTTGCTAAACTGGTTCACCATTTAGGGCGACTTATCTATTATGTTGTCTTGTTCATATAACTGTACTGACGAGTCATTATTTCTTGAGTAACCCACCATTTATATTTCTGCAGTCTTCGGTCTTATTTAGGCGACTCAATATGTCAAAAACCACCATTTGCAATTGGGTGCCTTCCCAAGTCTCTGAACTCATCCTTCAGGATTATCAAGCTCAAGGTTTTCTGCCAGCTCAAAAAGAGATTGGTTAGCGAGCCGGCCAAGGAGACGATGTTCCTCGACCCGGTGAAGGAGAAGTTGTGGTTTTCGCAAACCATCTCCATAGAGGCTTCACTTCGCCCGAGTCAAAATTCTTTTGGGACATCTTAAGCTATTTTAACCTTCATCCTCAAGATCTAGGCCCAAGCTCCATATCCAACACCTGCCACATTCAAATCTTGTGTGAAGCATATATGCAGATAGAGCCTACTATTGCCCTCTTCAAGGAATTCTTCTATATGAACCGTCAAACAGAGTTTGCAGACGGCCCGAGCCTAGAACTCGGCGGAATTTCAATCCAGAGACGCAGAGACGGCTGCTTTCCTGTAGCTACCTTACCAAGCCATCATAAGGGATGGATCAAGACCTAGTTTTATTGCAAGAACACTTCCCCAGCTAATGAGAACCCCTTGTCGAGTTATAGAGAGGACCACATTCCCATGGACTTGGATCTCCCAAGCCGGATCATTTGCAGAGGAGCATGCTGAATCTACCCCAATCTACCCAAAACTCATGGCTTTACTGGCTAATGGTTTAACAGGGGTTGATCTAACCCAGTGCTGGGTTGCATGGAGGATTCTCCCTCTAAGACGCCGCCCCAGCTTAATGTGTGAGTATTCGGGCGACTCAACCGACCCTGAGCGGTATAGCTCTGATGATTTAACCGCTGAAGAAGTCAACAAAATTGTAAAGAGTCTACTCGGTGAGACTCAGGAGAACTACAATAAGACGGGGCTGCTACCATTCTCCAAGCTTAACCTGACACCTCCAGTAAGCACACTTTTCTATCCGGCTTGTAAATCCTCACTTTACTCAATACTTCATTTCCCGACCTTTCTCAATTATACATGCCGACTCTCCCTTCTGGAATAAGAAGAGGAAAACTCAGGTGGCCAAATGTAAGACCACACCGGCTCGGAAGAAGAATAAACGAGCGGCCATGAATGAGAAGGCAACCGCGGGCGAGTCATCAGAGTCGGACAAACAGTCAGAGGAAGAACTTGACTTCCTTGGCTGTCTCTTTATCGAACTAGCTGATACCTCTTACTCTCAGGGTGTGATGTTGCAACAAGCTGGGCTGAGGATACTGAGGTAATTTCCATCTCTTTCGGCTCAGACTCCTTGCTTCCAAAGAAGATAAGGTGGGTCATCTGGAAAGTAAGCTTTTCTCAGCTAGATGCTCATTTAGACCCGAACTTTATTTTGAAGAAAACCCAGCATGAGTCGAGGCGCCAAACCCAGAGTGGCTGCTCTAGAGATCTAGTGGTCGGGTTAACTCATGAACCTTCTACTCGCAAGAGGTGTAAGGAGGTTCCACACAGTCCAACTCCTTCTTTACCCAAAGCCGGCCTTGTTAGGCATCCACTTAATCCGTCTGATTCCAATTATTAGGAGTCGCCACCGTCTTCAGGAGACTCGTCCTCTACACAGCTGCTGGCCTTGGTTATAAACTCAGGGTAACTCTCTTTTTGATTACACTTTGTATAGTCATTGGCGCCTATAACTTTAACAAGCCATCTTATTTGGAGAGCCAAAGCCAAAGCCAAGAAGAGGAAGTGGGTGAGTCATTAATAAACCCTGACATCCCTGAGTCCGATGAACAAATCTTGGTGACCCCTGAGGTGGACACTGAGAAACCTAAAAACCAGCATGATAACTAGGGTGACCCACCCCTGTAGTCTGACCCGACAACCACCGAAGCTGTGGATATCAATGCTAACCTGGCGGACGAGCTGAACCCACAAGGTCCGACTCTTGCTTCCATCCCTGCCAAGGCAACTAAAGACGTTCCCTCTCAAGAAGGGAACAACGAAGATATTTCTATCACTGGGGCGGGTCATAGGACCCCAGACATCTCCAATGTATTAACCAAGCACACAACTAAAGATGAGGTGCCCTATTGGAAAAGGGTCAGGCAAAACTTGAACTGCATAATTACAAAGAGTTTAGCGCAGAGGATCTACATGCGGGCTACCTAAGCCGCCTATCAACAAGCCGTGAAATGGAAGCTGGCTTAGTGAGAACGAAGAAGCGAAAGTACGAGGTGTGGACAAACTTGACCCCTCTCAGCATTATATACATGCCCATGTAGCCCCCAAGTCTTGATCATAGGAAGACTTTGAATACGTATAAGACTTGCATTAAAATCTAAAAATCTTGTCATGTAGCCCCTAATGGCCGGCTCATCTCTATGAGATGGGCTGGGTCTTCTGTAGTAAGTAAATTTGAAAGAAGCATCAAGTAGCCCCCAAGGGCCGGCTCATCTCAATGAGATGGGTCGGGTCTTCTAAGTTTTAGAGTTTGAAGGAAAAAATGACATGCATTAGCCCCCAAGTGCAAAGTAGATTGCTTGCAACTGCTTGGGACTTGAATAAATTTATCGTGCATGAAATAGCCCCCAAGTGCCAGCTTAACCATTGTTGCCTGCTTGACCAGATAATTTGATGAAAAAACTCTTCTTTATCTTGCAAGAAGCATTATCTTTGGCCGAGTCAAACTTCGCCACTTGAAGAAAGACTTTGAGTCGGAACAAGCCGGATGAACCAAAGCTGAATCAAGCCTGCAGTCTTCTTTGACAGAACTGGAAAAAAAATCAACGCAGACTTTGAAGCGGAAAGATCCACCTTTGAGACCGAAAAGGCCGCTCTGATGAAACGAGCACAAGACGCCGAAAACCAACTGAAGTGGTGGCTGAAGAGTTGAATGGCTTAAAACGCCATATTTCTCAAATGACCGAAGCCATGTTTGGGAAGTAAAACTTTGGATAAATTAAAATTACCCGCCTGGCAACTTTGATATTTGAATGTAACTCGCCTGGCCACTCTTGTTTTGAATGTATGGCAGGTGCTAGAAGCTCCAACGTTGGGCAAAATATGCTGATGAAGCTGAAAGCTGTATATTCCTTAGTGGAAAAACTATATGCTGGTAGTCTTCGCACTCTCGTGGCTACATCAGGTGGCAAAAAACCGCCACAACTCATAAGAGATGTACTGGATCAACTGTCTTCTATGCCGAAGCAAATTGATGAACTGAGGATGTCAGCCGCTCGAGCAGGGGCAATAACCTCGCTAAGCTGGGCAAGCGCTTATTCAACAGATTTAGAACCGGAAGAGATGACCGATAGGTTTCCACAATTTAAAGACGATGGGTTTGAGTTTACTCTGGCGGATTACACTCAGTGTGTTAAAGAGATGCGAATACCGGCGTGTCAACTTGTGCAGAACATCGACCTGAAGAAGTATCAGCCGGCTTATGATAGCAACAATGCACGAGTCAAGGCACCGGCTTTTGACGTTGTGGACCTAACTCCGCAAAGGCGTAAGCATACTTTTGTCCTTGATATCGACCCTTCTCCTATCATCAACATTGGAGTCACCTTTGAAGCTTTAACTGGTATCAACTGGAACTCAGACAATCTCCAGATTGGAAGTGAAGAAGAGCCGACACAGGATGACCCGGGAACTTCAATGTCAGGGCGCCAACATGATGCTAACCTGGAGTGCCATAACCCGGACGATGCAGGAGCCATCTTACAGGAGTAATTTCACTCCTTAGAAAAAACTTTATTGAATTTTGGGCTCGACTGAAGCCTTGTAATAGGCTTAGTAAACACTTGCTGCTCTGTCGTGCCTCTGTGCATGTTTATTTAACTTATGATCCGACAACTGTACCAATAACCCTCCTTGGATGTCTAATTTTTATCTAATGGGCAGCTTTTATCAGCACTATCTTTTGAATAGGCATATCGATATAGTACTATGATATACACACTCTTTGGGGTAAAAATAACCCAGCAATTCACCAATGGGCGAGTTATAGTCATGGTACTAGGCTGCAGATAAGCCACTACGAGTTGATAACCCAGTGGCTCATGGCCATAACCCAGAGTTATTTTTTACCGGGAGACTTATATTCTTTGCAATAATATGATCAAGAGCAAAAATCCCAACAATATAGAAACGAAAACACAAATATACATACCAAATTAATTATGAGTTAGCTTTCGAGGCTCGACGAAACGACTGGCTTTCGAGGATCAAGTCTTGCTTCGATGAAGCTGGCATGATAGCCTTGGTTTATCCTCGCTTTCCGCCAGCCAGTTCTCACATGACTTAAGCCACCGTTTTAACTTTGACAAGTTCAGGGTCATAAAGATTGACTTATCAAGAGTACGGTGAGTCATCTTTTCGAAGTAGCATCAAGCATGCAAGCAGGTTTAACCAATAGGGTGGCGTTTTTGCTAGGTCAAGAGGGCGAGATAGCTAAAATCGATGAGTTGGAAGCCCCCAAGTGACCTTATGATCAATAATGAAAGACTCATGCACAATAGATGAGATGAAACGATAGAGGCCCCGAGTTTTGGGGATGCCGGATTTATTACGTTGATCATAAAAGGTATACACACGATATGTATGTACAATGATTAGAGACAGTGGCTCAAGTACAGTAAGGCTGAAGATGAGCAATATTCTAGGGCCTTCTAGTCCCCTCCTTAGAGGTTCATGACTTATTGTGCTCACGTATATCAGTGAGATAATATGACCCATTGTTGAGGTTTTTGCTAACCACAAAAGGCCATTCCCAAGGATGTGAAAGCTTGTGCATGCTTGTCTGATCTTGAATCAAATGAAGCACTAATTCACCCTCCTGAAACGCGCGACTCCGAACTCTGCGGCTATGATAGTGATACGTCTCCAACGTATCTATAATTTTTGATTGTTCCATGCTATTATATTATCTATTTTGGATGTTTATGGGCTTTATTATACACTTTTATATTATTTTTGGGACTAACCTCTTAACCCAGAGCCCAGTGCCAGTTTCTGTTTTTTTCCTTGTTTTAGAGTATCGCAGAAAAGGAAAATCAAACAGAGTCCAATTGACCTGAAACTTCACGGAACTTATTTTTGGACCAGAAGCAGCCCACAGAGTATCGGAGATGGACCAGGAGAGTCTCGGGCTGCCCACGAGGGTGGGGGGCGCGCCCACCCCCCTAGGCGCGCTCCCCTGCCTCGTGGACAGCCCGTAGGTCCACCGACATACTTCTTCCTCCTATATATACTCATATACCCTAAACACTTCGGGGAACACAATAGATCGGGAGTTCCGCCGCCAGAAGCCTCCGTAGCCACCGAAAACCAATCTAGACCCGTTCCGGCACCCTGCCGGAGGGGGGAACCCCTCACCGGTGGCCATCTTCATCATCCCGGCACTCTCCATGACGAGGAGGGAGTAGTTCTCCCTCGGGGATGAGGGTATGTACCAGTAGCTATGTGTTTGATCTCTCTCTCTCTCGTGTTCTTGAGGTGGTATGATCTTGATGTATCGCGAGCTTTGCTATTATAGTTGGATCTTATGATGTTTCTCCCCCTCTACTCTTTTGTAATGTATTGAGTTTTCCCTTTGAAGTTATCTTTTCGGATTGAGTCTTTAAGGATTTGAGAACACTTGATGTATGTCTTGTGTGGGATGCCCGTGGTGACAATGGGGTATCTATTGATACACTTGATGTATGTTTTGGTGATCAACTTGCGGGTTCCTCCCATGAACCTATGCATAGGGCTTGGCACACGTTTTCGTCTTGATTCTCCGGTAGAAACTTTGGGGCACTCTTTGAAGTACTTTGTGTTGGTTTGAATAGATGAATCTGAGATTGTGTGATGCATATCGTATAATCATACCCACGGATACTTGAGGTGACATTGGAGTATCTAGGTGACATTAGGGTTTTGGTTGATTTGTGTCTTAAGGTTTTATTCTAGTACGAACTCTATGATAGATTGAACGAAAAGAATAGCTTCGTGTTATTTTACTACGGACTCTTGAATAGATCGATCAGAAAGGATAACTTTGAGGTGGTTTCGTACCCTACCATAATCTCTTCTTTTGTTCTCCACTATTAGTGACTTTGGAGTGACTCTTTGTTGCATGTTGAGGTATAGTTATATGATCCAATTATGTTATTACCGTTGAGGGAACTTGCACTAGTGAAAGTATGAACCCTAGGCCTTGTTTCAACGCATTGCAATACCGTTTGTGCTCACTTTTATCATTAGTTACCTTGCTGTTTTTATATTTTTAGATTACAAAAATCATTTTCTACTATCCATATTGCACTTGTATCACCATCTCTTCGCCGAACTAGTGCACCTATACAATTTACCATTGTATTGGGTGTGTTGGGGACACAAGAGACTCTTTGTTATTTGGTTGCAGGGTTGTTTGAGAGAGACCATCTTCAACCTATGCCTCCCACGGATTGATAAACCTTAGGTCATCCACTTGAGGGAAATTTGCTACTGTCCTACAAACCTTTGCACTTGGAGGCCCAACAACATCTACAAGAAGAAGGTTGTGTAGTAGATATCAAGCTCTTTTCTGGCGCCATTGCCGGGGAGGTTAGCGCTTGAAGGTATATCTTTAGATCTTGCAATCGAATCTTTTTGTTTCTTGTTTTAGCACTAGTTTAGTCTATAAAAGAAAACTAAGAAAAATATATATGGAATTAAAGGTAGCTCATATGCTTCATATTTTTAATATCTATCATGAAAATAAGGATTCTGATAATTGTTCTCAAGTGCTAGAAGAAGAATGCATTAAAATGTTTGGCACTAAATATTTGAATGATGAGCATGATTGCAATGTTGTAGGTATGAATTCCTTGATTAAAATGTTTGATGAAGATGATATTTTTTGTCCCCAAGTTTTGATGAGCAAATTTATTATGATGATAGCATGCCTCCTATTTATGATGATTATAATGATGAAAGTGTATTTGTAGAGGTCATGACTTTATTTAGTGATGAATCCACTATTTCGGAAGAGGTTCCAATTGATTATGAGAACAAAATTGCTATCTATGATGATTATTATGATGACTTGTATGCTATAAAGAATAATGATATCCATGAAACTTGTCATCATGATTTTAGTTTTCAATTGGATTATGCCTCACATGATAATTACTTTGTTGAGTTTGCTCCCACTATTATTCATGAGAAGAATTTTGCTTGTGTGGAGAGTAATAAAATTTCTATGCTTGTGGATCATGAAAAGAATGCTTTATGTCATAGTTATATTATTCAATACATTCATGATGCTACTAAAAATTATTATGAGGGAGGAAAATATGCTTGTAGGAATTGCAATAATAACAAGTTTCCTCTCTATGCGCTTAAAATTTTGAAGTTATGCTTGTTTTACCTTCCTATGCAAGTTGATTCTTGTTCCCACAAGTTGTTTGCTCACAAAATCCCTATGCATAGTAAGTGGGTTAGACTTAAATGTGCTAGTCATATTCTTCATGATGCTCTCTTTATGTACAATCCTTATCTTTTATGTGAGCATCATTGAAATCATCATGCCTAGCTAGGGGCGTTAAACGATAGCGCTTGTTGGGAGGCAACCCAACTTTATTTTTGTTACTTGATTTTTTCTCCTGTTTAGAAATAAATAATTTATCTAGGCTCTGTTATAATTGATTTTTATGTTTTAATTAGTGTTTGTGCTAAGTAGAACCGTTGGGAAGATTTGGGGAAAGTCTTGTTGATCTTGCTGTAAAAACGGAAACTTTAGCGCTCACGAGAATTGCTGCCCTTTTTTATTGGAGAGTGATATTTAGTTAATTATTTTTGCAGATGATTAATAGATAAATTCCTCACGTCCAGAAATTTATTTTATAATTTTTGGGGTTACAGAAGTTTGCGTTAGTCACAGTTTACTACAGACTGTTCTATTTTTGACAGATTCTGTTTTTCGTGTGTTGTTTGCTTATTTTAATGAATATATGGCTAGTAAAAGAGTTTATAAACCATAGAGAAGTTGGAATACAGTAGGTTTAACACCAATATAAATAAATAATGAGTTCATTACAGTACCTTGAAGTGGTGTTTTGTTTTCTTTCGCTAACGGAGCTTACGAGTTTTCTGTTAAGTTTTGTGTTGTGAAGTTTTCAAGTTTTGGGTAAAGATTCGATGGACTTTGGAATAAGGAGTGGCAAGAGCCTAATCTTGGGGATTCCCAAGGCACACCAAGGTAATATTCAAGGACAACCAAAATCCTATGCTTGGGGATGCCCCGGAAGGCATCCCCTCTTTCGTCTTCGTTCATCGGTAACTTTACTTGGAGCTATATTTTTATTCGCCACATGATATGTGTTTTGCTTGGAGCATCATTTTATTTTATTTTGTTTTGCTTGATGTTTGAATAAAATACCAAGATCTAAAATTATTAAATGTTAGAGAGTCTTCCCATAGTTGCATAATTATTCAACTACTCATTGATCTTCACTTATATCTTTTGGAGTAGTCTGTCATTTGCTCTAATGCTTCACTTATATCTTTTTAGAGCACGGCGGTGGTTTTATTTTGAAGAAATAGATGAACTCTCATGCTTCACTTATATCATTTTGAGAGTCTCTAAACAGCATGGTAGTTTGCTTTGGTTATGAATTTAGTCCTAATATGATGGGCATCCAAGAGGGATATAATAAAAACTTTCATATACAGTGCATTGAATACTATGAGAAGTTTGATACTTGATGATTGTTTTGGGATATGAGGATGGTACTATTAGAGTCATGCTAGTTGAGTAGTTGTGAATTTGAGGAATACTTGTGTTGAAGTTTGTGATTCCCGTAGCATGCACGTATGGTGAACCGTTATGTGATGAAGTCGGAGCATGATTTATTTATTGATTGTCTTCCTTATGAGTGGAGGTCGGGGACGAGTGATGGTCTTTTCCTACCAATCTATCACCCTAGGAGCACGCGCAGAGTACTTTGTTTCGATAACTAATAGATTTTTGCAATAAGTATGTGAGTTCTTTGTGACTAATGTTGAGTCCATGGATTATACGCACTCTCACCCTTCCACCATTGCTAGCCTCTCTAGTACCGCGCAACTTTCGCCGGTACCATAAACCCACCATATATCTTCCGCAAAACAGCCACCTTACCTACCTATTATGGCGTTTCCATAGCCATTCCGAGATATATTGCCATGCAACTTTCCATCGTTCCGTTTATTATGACACGCTCCATCATTGCCATATTGCTTTGCATGATCATGTAGTTGACATCGTATTTGTTGCAAGGCCACCTTTCATAATTCTTTCATACATGTCACTCATGAGTCATTGTACATCCCGGTACACCACCGGAGGCATTCATATAGAGTCATATCTTGTTCTAAGTATCGAGTTGTACTTCTTGAGTTGTAAGTAAATAAAAGTGTGATGATCATCATTATTAGAACATTGTCCCAGTGAGGAAAGGATGATGGAGACTATGATTCCCCCACTAGTCGGGATGAGACTCCGGATGAAAAAAATAGAAAGGCCATAAAAAAAGAGAAGGCCCAAAAAAACATGAGGGAAAAAGAGAGAAGGGGCAATGCTACTATCCTTTTACCACACTTGTGCTTCAAAGTAGCACCATGATCTTCATGATAGAGAGTCTCCTATGTTGTCACTTTCATATACTAGTGGGAATCTTTCATTATAGAACTTGCCTTGTATATTCCAATGACGGGCTTCCTCAAAATTCCCTAGGTCTTCGTGAGCAAGCAAGATGGATGCACACCCACTTAGTTTCTTTTTGAGCTTTCATACACTTATAGCTCTAGTGCATCCATTGCATGGCAATACCTACTCACTCACATTGATATCTATTGATGGGCATCTCCATAGCCCGTTGATACGCCTAGTTGATGTGAGACTATCTTCTCCTTTTTGTCTTCTCCACAACCACCATTCTATTCCACCTATAGTGCTATATCCATGGCTCACGCTCATGTATTATGTGAAGATTGAAAAAGTTTCAGAACATCAAAAGTATGAAACAATTGCTTGGCTTGTCATCAGGGTTGTGCATGATTTAAATATATTGTGTGGTGAAGATAGAGCATAGCCAGATTATATGATTTTGTAGGGATAGCTTTCTTTGGCCATGTTATTTTGAGAAGACATAATTGTTTTGTTAGTATGCTTGAAGTATTATTATTTTTATGTCTATATTAAACTTTTGTCTTGAATCTTATGGGTCGGAATATTCTTGCCACAATATAGAGAATTACATGGATAAATATGTTAGGTAGCATTCCACATCAAAAATGCTGTTTTTATCATTTACCTACTTGAGGACGAGCAGGAATTAAGCTTGGGGATGCTGATACGTCTCCAACATATCTATAATTTTTGATTGTTCCATGCTATTATATTATTTGTTTTGGATGTTTATGGGCTTTATTATACACTTTTATATTATTTTTGGGACTAACCTATTAACCTAGAGCCCAATGCCAGTTTCAGTTTTTTCCTTGTTTTAGAGTATCATAGAAAAGGAAAATCAAACGGAGTCCAATTGACCTGAAACTTCACGGAACTTATTTTTGGACCATAAGAAGCCCACGGAGTATCGGAGATGGACCAGGAGAGTCCCGGGCTGCCCACGAGGGTTGGGGGTGCGCCCACCCCCTGGGCACGCCCCCTGCCTCGTGGACAGCCCGGAGATCCACCGACGTACTTATTCCTCATATATATACCCATATACCCTAAAAACTTCGGGGAACATAATAGATCGGGAGTTCCGCCGCCAGAAGCCTCCATAGCCACCGGAAACCAATCTAGACCCGTTCCGGCACCCTGCCGGATGGGGGAACCACTCACTGGTGGCCATCTTCATCATCCCGGCGCTCTCCATGACGAGGAGGGAGTAGTTCTCCCTCGGGGCTGAGGGTATGTACCAGTAGCTATGTGTTTGATCTCTCTCTCTCTCTCTCTCTCTCTCTCTCTCTCTCGTGTTCTTGAGGTGGTACGATCTTGATGTATCTCGAGCTTTGCTATTATAGTTGGATCTTATGATGTTTCTCCCCCTCTAGTCTCCTGTAATGGATTGAGTTTTCCCTTTGAAGTTATCTTTTTGGATTGAGTCTTTAAGGATTTGAGAACACTTGATGTATGTCTTGCGTGGGATACCCGTGGTGACAATGGGGTATTCTATTGATCCACTTGATGCATGTTTTGGTGATCAACTTGCGGGTTCCGCCCATGAACCTATGCATAGGGGTTGGCACATGTTTTCATCTTGACTCTCCGGTAGAAACTTTGGGCCACTCTTTGAAGTACTTTGTGTTGGTTTGAATAGATGAATCTGAGATTGTGTGATGCATATCGTATAATCATACCCACGGATACTTGAGGTGACATTGGAGTATCTAGGTGACATTAGGGTTTTGGTTGATTTGTGTCTTAAGGTTTTATTCTAGTACGAACTCTATGATAGATTGAACGGAAAAGAATAGCTTCGTGTTATTTTACTACGGACTCTTGAATAGATCGATCAGAAAGGATAACTTTGAGGTGGTTTCGTACCCTACCATAATCTCTTCTTTTGTTCTCCACTATTAGTGACTTTGGAGTGACTCTTTGTTGCAGGTTGAGGTATAGTTATATGATCCAATTATGTTATTACCGTTGAGGGAACTTGCACTAGTGAAAGTATGAACCCTAGGCCTTGTTTCAACGCATTGCAATACCGTTTGTGCTCACTTTTATCATTAGTTACCTTGCTGTTTTTATATTTTTAGATTACAAAAATCATTTTCTACTATCCATATTGCACTTGTATCACCATCTCTTCGCCGAACTAGTGCACCTATACAATTTACCATTGTATTGGGTGTGTTGGGGACACAAGAGACTCTTTGTTATTTGGTTGCAGGGTTGTTTGAGACAGACCATCTTCAACCTACGCCTCCCACGGATTGATAAACCTTAGGTTATCCACTTGAGGGAAATTTTCTACTTTCCTACAAACCTCTGCACTTGGAGTCCCAACAACGTCTACAAGAAGAAGGTTGTGTAGTAGACATCAGATAGCGATGCATGTCTTACTGGTAAATCGCGGATCGAGCTGCTGTGAGATCGCGTTCTCCTTCCAAGGCATCCAGAGCATTTTGACGTACTGTCTCAGTGTCTATTTCAACGCAAGCCTCCACCCTGGGCGAGTCATGACGAATATCACTTGGGGAACCACCTCTGAGCCATAAACCATGAAGAATAGCGTGTAGCCCGTTGACCTGTTGGGGGTAGTTTTTATGCTCCAAAGAACTTCAGGAAGCTATTCAACCCAACAACCCAGAGTGCGCTCCAAAGGAACCATGAGTTGGGGCTTGATCCCGCGTAATATCTCCTGGTTAGCACGCTTAGCTTGGCCATTGGACTTTGGATGAGCCATAGATGAAACATCAAGCCGGATGTGTTCCCTTTGACAGAACTATTTCATAGCACCCTTAGATAGATTTGTCCCATTATCATTGATGATACTGTGAGGATAGACAAAGCAGAAGATTAGCTTTTCCACAAACTAAACTGCGGTCGCTGCCTCACAATTGCCGACCGGCTCTGCTTCAACCCACTTCATAAAATTGTCGAGTGCAACCAACATGTGAGTCTTCTTGTACTTAGACCTCTTGAAGGGCCTGACCATATCAAGACCCCAGACTGCAAACGGCCAAGTTATTGGGATCATCCGCAATTCCTGAGCCGGCAAATAATCTTGTCTTGCAAATTTCTGGCAACCATCACACTTGCGCACAATATCCTCTGCATCAGCATGAGCCATTAACTAGTAAAAACCACAACGAAAAGCCTTAGCCACCAAAGATCTTGACCCGACATGATGACCATAGTCTCCTGCATGAATTTCTTGTAGGATTCCACAACCTTCATCTGAGGAAACATAACGTTGAAACATGCCAGTCACGCTACATCTGTGTAACTCGCCATTAACAATTGTCATGGACTTAGACCACCTTATGACCCATCGCACAAAAAGTTCATCTTCTGGCAACATGCCCCTGTTCAAGTAAGCCAGATAAGGCACAGTTCAATCTAGAATAACACGTAGAGCAGTCACCAACTGCCCCTCTAGGTTAGGGATAGCCAGGTATTCCTCTGATGGTAACTTGACGGAAGGATTATGCAACATGTCAAGGAACACATTAGGGGGAACCGGCTTACGCTGAGACCCGAGCCAAGACAATGCATCAGCCGCCTCATTGAGCTGCCGATCTATGTGATCCACTTGATAACCTTTAAAGTGACTGGTGATGTTAGTCACTTCTTGATGGTAAGCCTCCACAAGCGGGTCTTTAGAATCCCACTTTCCTGAAACTTGTTGTGCCAACAAGTCTGAGTCACCAAGACATCTAACCTGACTCAAGCTCATCTCCCTAGCCGTATGAAGCATGTGGAGTAAATCTTCATACTCAGCTGCATTGTAGTACAGGGAAACATGAGCCTTAAGACATAGCAAAATTTATCACATCACGGAGATTCTAAAATAACTCTAGCCCCCGAGCCTTCCAATTGCCTGGACCCATTAAAGTGTATCGTCTAGTATGTATTGTCCGACTTTCCTCTGGTGCTTGTAACTCTGTCCAGTCATTAATGAAATCCACCAATGCTTGAGACTTGATGGCGGTTCTGGGCACATATTTCAGATGATGTGGCCCAAGCTCAATTGCCCACTTAGAAACTCTGCCCTTGGCCTCCTTGTTTTTAATAATATCTCCCAAAGGAGTCGAACTGACCAGAGTGATTGGATGCCCAAGGAAATAATGCTTCAATTTGCGGCTAGCCATGAACACCCCAAACACCAATTTCTGCCAATGAGGGTATCTTTGCTTGGACTCTATCAAAACATCACTAACATAATAAACCGGCCTCTGGACTGGACACTCTTTTACGACCTCCTTGTGCTCCACGACCACTGCGACGCTTATGACCTTGTTGTTAGCTGCCACATACAGGAGCAAAGGCTAGCTCTTTGTCAACCGGAGCAGCCAAGATGGGCGGCTCAGCAAACTGCTTTTTAAGTGCCTCAAACGTTTCATTAGCAGCATCACTCCAGACGAAATGATCAATCTTTTTCATCATTTGCTATAGGGGAATCGCCTTCTCACCTAGGCGGCTTATAAACTGGCTCAGGGCGGCAATACGACCCGCCAGGCACTGAACATCATTGTTATAGGCCGTCTTAGACAGAGAATTGATTGCCTCTTTTTTCTCCATGTTTAGCTTTGATGCCCCATTCTGAGACCAGAAAACCTAGCAATTTTCCTACTGGCACACCAAAGACACACTTGGCCGGGTTAAGCATCATCTTGTGCACCCGGAGATTGTCAAAGGTTTCTTTCAAATCATTAAGCAAGGATTCCTTCTTCCTGGACTTAACCAAAATGTCATCACATAAGCATGAACATTGCGTACAATCTGCTTGAAAGCAATTATTAACACAGCGCTGGTAAGTCTTCTAAGCACTTTTAAGCCCAAAAGGAATAGAAACATAACAGAAAGCTCTAGAGGGGGTGATGAAGGCTGTCTTCTCCTGATCCTAATCTGCTCTCTTAATCTGATGATAGCCAGAATAAGCATCCAGAAAACATAAACTCTCACAAACCTCTGTGGCATTAATGATCTGGTCAATGCGGGGGAGAGCAAACGGATCAGATGGACAAGCATGGTTAAGATCGGTGTAATCAACACATATATGCCAAGTGCTATTCTTTTAAGCACAAGCATAGGATTAGCCAACCACTGAGGGTGAAAGACTTCAATTATGAACCCGGCAGCTAGGAGCTGGGCCACCTCTTCTCCAATAGTCTTACGCCTCTCCTCGTTAAAACGATGGAGGAACTATCGAACAGGCTTCATCTTAGGATCCACATTAAGGTGGTGCTCAACGAATTCTCTCGGTACACCTCTTCTCCACATTAAGGTGGCCCAGCTAGGAGCTAGGCCACCTCTTCTCCAATAGTCTTACGCCTCTCCTCGTTAAAACGATGGAGGAACTATCGAACAGGCTTCATCTTAGGATCCACATTAAGGTGGTGCTCAACGAATTCTCTCGGTACACCCGGCATGTCAAAGGGTTTCTGTCAGTGTCAAAACCGGCGGATCTCTGGTAGGGGGTCCCGAACTGTGCGTCTAAGGCGGATGGTAACAGGAGGCAGGGGACACAATGTTTTACCCAGGTTCGGGCCCTCTTGATGGAGGTAAAACCCTACGTCCTGCTTGATTAATATTGATGATATGGGTAGTACAAGAGTAGATCTACCACGAGATCAGAGAGGCTAAACTCTAGGAGCTAGCCTATGGTATGATTGTATGTTGTAGTTGATGTTGTCCTACCGACTAAAACCCTCCGGTTTATATAGACACCGGAGAGGGTTAGGGTTACACAAGGTTGGTTACAAAGGAGGAGATATCCATATCCGTATTGCCTAGCCTGCCTTCCACGCCAAGTAGAGTCCCATCCGGACACGAGACGAAGTCTTCAATCTTGTATCTTCATAGTCCAACAGTCCGGCCAATGGAGATAGTCCGGCTGTCCGGAGACCCCCTAATCCAGGACTCCCACAGTAGCCCCTGAACCAGGCTTCAATGACGATGAGTTCGGCGCGTAGTATTTTCTTCGGCATTGCAAGGCGGGTTCCTCCTCCGAATATACCACGGAAGAATTTGAATATAAGGATAGTGTTCGACCCTGCAAAATAAGTTCCACATACCACCATAGAGAGAATAATATTTTCACAAATCTAATTTGCTGACTTGTTTTGGCAACACGGCATTATGCCATGGCCCGGTGATTATTCGAACCGTTTCCTTTAACTAGCCCCGCACATAACGCGAGGCAGTTTTTTGACACGTCTTGTCAAAGCAGAGATCGTGTCCCCTTATCACGGGATTCTCATCAATATGGGCGTGGGTAACCCAACCGCGCCATCGATTACGATGCTTGAGGGATAAGCAAGTTTTACCAGGCTAGTGGGGACGCTTAGTTTCGTCTGCCCATATAAAGGGATAAGGATTCACCTTTTCGTCCACAACTTCTTCCTCCTTTGCTCATCCATTTTCGCACACTCGAGCTCTAGCGCCCAAGTCTACACTTCCCACCTCAACCTTCTCCAACCATGTCCAGAGCGGGAGGCAGGTGGATGGTCTCCTCCGTCACAGAGGGAGACATCAAGAAGCTGCGCAGATATCGCACATCAACTGCCTCCTGCGGGGCAGATCGTTCCTACCCCGGAACCTCACGAGAGGGTAGTTTTCCTCCACCACTTTCCTCCGTGGACTGGGGTTTCCCCTCCATCCATTCGTCCGAGGTCTCATGTTCTACTACGGGCTGGACTTTCATGATCTGGCCCCGAACTTCGTCCTCAACATTTCGGCGTTCATCGTCATGCGTGAAGCTTTCCTCCGCATCCGGCCCCACTTCAGCCTATGGTTAAAGACCTTCAATATCAAGCCGAAGGTAGTACGAGGCCAACAAGCAGAATGCGGCGGAGCCATGGTGGGCAAGATGCCCAATGTTATATGGGTTGAAGGCTCCTTCGTGGAGACAATAAAGGGATGGCAATCGGCATGGTTCTACATCACCGAGCCGCACGACGCCAAATGGGCGGCAGCCCCCGAGTTTCGATCCGGATTCCCTACACGGCTCACTTCCTAGAAAGAGAAGGGTTTGTGGTGGGGTTCATCGGTGGAGCTGGACGGACTCCAAAAATGTATCCGGAGTATGGCAAGCAAGAAGCTCAAGCTTGTCAACATAATCCAGGTTATGCTCATCCGCCGGATCCTCCCGTGTCAACAACGGGATTTTAACTTGTGGGAGTTTGACCCAGCCCGGCACCAGACTCTGAGCGAGCTCTTTGATACGACGCACAAGGACGTCTGGAAGGTGCTGATCAAGGCCGCCGAGGTCCCTCCTTCTCTCGCTCAGGACCGCGGACTAAGCCCAAAGCGCCTAGCGTGTTCGGTGAGTTCAATACGTCCCGTAGGACATTCATTTCCCCTAGCTTAATCATGTGCGGGTCTAATCTCCATGCCTTTGACAGGACTGGGTGGAGACGTCGGGGCAGATTAACTGTCCGGCCCCTTTGCCCGAAGACACTGTGGGCGCTCTCCTGACGGAGATGCTGACTCTGGCTCCTTACACGGTGCCGGAGAAGACCAAGAAGGCCAAGGGAACCCGAAAGAGTTCCCAGTGCCAGGTGTTATCAGACTCATCGTTTGATAACTCTACGGCGCACTTCTCCCCCGAAGACGAGGAGGAAGAAGAAGATGCTCCCCCTCCTGGCGGGGGAGACAAGAAAAGGAAGGCTGTCCCAAGTAGGGGGGGGCGAAGGGTCCAAGAAGGGAAGGACTCTCCTTCCGGACAGCTCCACCGCCGCCGATGAAGACGAAGCGAGTGGTTGCCTAGGGCCAAGCCCCTGGGGAGATTGCAAGTATTCGGATACCAGAGTAACTCGTAGCATTCCTTTGTCGCACTGCTTTCCCTAATGCCGAACATGATTATGCAGGCCGCCACGAGCCAGTATCGATGTATCATTGGACGGCTCCCTGGGCTCGTCGGACATGGATAATGACCCAGTCCCAACCGCCACCTCCCCTCATCCTGCGGACGACGCTGAGGTGCTGTCTCATGACGCACCGGGTCGATGGGAGGCAGTCCCGGAGGTGCCTCAAGGCAGCCTCCCAGACTCCGGGAGCCGAGGGGACAAGGCCCCTGAGAGCTCCGAGTTCGTCCTTCAGCCAAACACCGCGCCGGAACCTCCAGTGGTTCCGGGCTTGGGCAGGCGGCCTCCTTCCAAGAGGGGCAATACGCCTGTGCCGGTGACCTCTGTCCATCCAGAGGCGCCGGACAATCTGCTGGAAGCGCTTCGCAGTGCTTCCATCGACGAGGAGCACCGTACTATTATGAGTGCGGTGGTCCAGAAGGTTTAGTCCGCCATGAGCGGATTGACTGAAGCCTGTGCCAGCCTTCTAACAGGCTTTGAGGTAAGTGTTTTAAAATATAGGAAAAATATTACCACATAGACAGTAGCCCCTGATGCTTTGTTCGGTGTTCACAAAGAAAAGCCGAACGGAGGATCAAATAATATCGTAGGAGTCTAATATAAGTATGTCAATATGCGTATGCGGGCCTCGCTGCTAGCGTCCGCCGCACTGACTGCGGAGGTTGCCGTACTGAAGCAGGACCTCGAGGGGTCCAAGAAAGAGCTCGGCCTTGCCAAGAGGCAGCTCGAGGAGAACAAGGGTAAGTAATACCCTATCTATAGATATGTATATATATAGGGTCGCGCTATTCGTCACCCTAGGTGAGGAATATTTATTCTTCACCCCCCTCTACTTTACCATCAATGCATCGTAATTTTACGTTCCATAAGTTTTGTCTTATTTCGACGAAAAAAGGGACAGTAAGAAAATACACAATCACCGTAAAAAATATTTTATGTTATGTAAAATTACAAACGTAAAAACATAGTCTAAAATACACATAAACTGCAAATTTTCTTGTCTTATGACCTATATTTTATTTTCTTATGTCAAATTTTACGTAGTGAATCAATAGAAATGTAACTATTTGAATTCGAAACATAATTTAATTATGAAATGAACGTAAGATTACCTTGGGTGAAGAATAACTTATTATGCACCTTGGGTGATGAATAGTAACACTATATATATATATATAAAGACGCGATTGCAAAATGACAGGATTGTCGTATATCTGCCAGGGGCCCCGACCGAGGTGGTGAGCCTGAAGCAAGCACTAACCAAGGCCGAAGATAAAGTGGCCAAGGAGCGCACAGAGCGAGAAAAGCAAGAGGCTCGGGTGGGCGAGGTGCAGCAAGAGCTCCAGGCTCTCGTGACGAAGCACGAGGCGTTGGAGCTTGACTCGAAGACGCGAGAGTCTGAGCTGGCCGCGACCGTCGAGAGTGCGAAAAGTGCCAAGGCCGAAGCCCAAAAGGCCCTCCAGGAGATCGACGCGATGAAGAAGATAGCGGCGGGTAAGGCATTCTATATGCAGAGCAAGCATGCAAAAGTAAATTCTCGATTACTTACCTGAATTCGGAGCTCTCCAGGAGCATTCGCAGATTTCCCCGCAGCGTGTCGGATGCCACATAGTTTTACCAGGCGGAGGAGGGAAGCTCAACGGAGAAGCTGTTCTAGTCTCAGTATACTAGGACCGAACACCCGATGCCTCTGAGCGACCAGCTAAAGCAGCTGGTCGAGCTGCACAAGGCGACCGAATAGGCCATGAAGGGCCTTATAGTCCGGCTGTGGCCTGGCGATGCCCTTCCGAACAGCTACTTCGGCCTGGTTAGGCGGCTTGTGGATGCCTGCCCACGGCTGGAGGTCGTCAAGCGGTCCGTCTGCATCGTAGGTGCACGCCGGGCTTTCGCCCACGTGAAGGTGCAGTGGACCAAGCTAGATGTCGTGAAGCTGATCAAGGAAGGGCCGCCGCAGGGCAAAGAGCATCGCACCCCCGAAATTTATTATGAGGGTGTCCTGAAGGATGCCCGTCTTGTAGCGGATGAATGTTCCAAGGATGTAATATTTGTGTAAACTTGCTCGTGTGATCCTGTATAATCAAAACTTGTTTCATATGCGCTATGCAACGCTTGTGTGAATTTAAAATATTACCTTTTGTTTGGCTGTTTATCCAATCTGAGAGATGGCTAGTCCTTGGCTTCTGCCCCCATGCCACGAGTGCTTGGGTGTTCAGGATAAACCAGAGCACTCTTGTTCCCATATTTGGGTCCTTCGAGGGAGGTGCTCAGCACAACGAACAAGGCAACTGGACTAATAATGCTTAATCACTCTCACTTAGCCATAGAATTCTATAATTTTAAATTTCAGCGAAGCCCCTGGTACTCGGAAGGTTAAATTTGGGGCGGTACACGCCTTTAGCTGGACAGGGCCGGCCCCTCACCCTAAGCGGCATGAGTCTTTAAGGACTCGAAAACCTCGCCGAACAGCGACCAGTCTCTCGCCTTATCATGACAGTCAGTTTTAGCTTTCTCTACTAAGGTGCTAAGCCCGGCAGAACCGGGGCATAATCGCAGTAGTTCTCCTAGTGCTACCTTAGCCGATAGAGAGGAACGTAAGGTACCAAAACATAGGAGTCGGGCAAACCCAACATTTGACCAAAGACATGATTCGGAGCTGATGCATATAATGCTATAAGTTCGGGGTGCCGCACTTGTGAAAGTGTTCGGACTTTTCACACCATATTGTGGGGTATGTAAGCCCCTGGTGTATTGGCCGTACCAAAGTGTACGGTTGCAAGGCATCGTTAATGAACACACACACAGACACACACACACACATATATATATATAACAAGAATGCAATAATAGTCGTGATGTTATGCATTGTTTATTCAAAAAGGTGCGTTAAAGCAGAATGATACAGATAGTGCGATAAGCAAAGAGTGGGACTATGTCCCTTCCAAGGGCAAGCTGAGGAATAGTATTAAATCAAATATTTCGCTTGTTATTGTAATCCACCTGGGAATTCCATGGTGTGACATAGCTTTCTGCCTCCTTGGTTGCTGCATCATGTGTTCGGCAATAGTGCTGCCGGACAGGGTTTCTAGAGATTAAGGTCCCGAAAAAGAGAAAAATAACCAAATGGGAAGCCCCAAGTGTGGTTTAAGCCGCGACTTGGGGCGTGCCACAGTGTGCCCCCTCCCCACCTATGCCCATGGTATTTTTAATGCGTAATTATGTACACGTGGCACGAGCTTCACCGTTTGGCTGGGATTGGGGCGGGGGCCGCATTGCTACGCGAGCTCAGATCGCGCCAGGCGGTCTATTTGTCGATTGCTCCGAGCGCGCTTGAAGGTGTCCGGGCCTTGAAACGCCGAACTGGTAGATTGCCTTGAGAGGCTGTTTTGCGCTTCTGCTGTGAGGGCCGCAGTGTGCTCTTCTGTTCAGAGAGAGCGCTCTGTGTTTCCATCGACTGTAATAACCCCACGAGGTCCTGGCATCTTGACCTTGAGGTATATGCATAATGCGGTACCGCATTGAATCTCGCAAATGCGGTTCGCCCGAGCAGTGCATGATAACCACTGCGGGACGGGACTATATCGAAGATTAACTCTTCGCTTCAGAAGTTATCCGGGGATCCGAAGACCACTTCCAGTGTAATTGAGCCTGTGCAATGGGCCTCTACGCCTGGATTGACGCCCTTAAAGGTCGTTTTGTGGGTTTGATCCTTGAGGGGTCTATACCCATTTTGCGCACTGTGTCCTGATAAAGCAGGTTCAGGCTGCTGCTGCCATCCATAAGGACTCGAGTGAGGTGAAATCCATCAATTGTTGGGTCCAGAACCAGTGCGGCCAATCCGCCATGATGGATACTAGTGCAATGGTCCCTGCGATGGAAAGTGATCGGATAGGAGGACCATTGGTTGTACTTTGGGGCGACTGGCTCCAACGCATATACGTCCCTGAGCGCACGCTTCCGCTCCCTCTTGGAGATGTGGGTTGCATATATCATGTTCACTGTCCGCACTTGTGGGGGAAACCTCTTTTGTCCTCCGGTGTGTGGCTGCCGGGGCTCCTCCTCGTCATCGCTATGTGGCCCCTTGTGCTTGTTTTCGGCAATTAACTTGCCGGCCTGCTTGAACACCCAACAATCCCTGTTGGTGTGATTGGCTGGCTTTTCTGGGGTGCCGTGTATTTGACACGAGCGACCGAGTATACGGTCCAAGCTGGACGGACCCGGCGTACATTGTTTGAATGGCTTTTTCCGCTGACCGGGTTTAGAGCATTTGAATCCGGCATTGATTGCCGTATCCTCGGTATTATCGCTGCTAATGTGGCTCTTATGTTTGTTGCGACATGACCTGCTATTGCCATCCTTGGTATCCGAAGTACCATGGTTCTTTGATATGTTATTACTGCAAGCCAGCCAGCTGTCTTCTCTCGCACAAAAGTGGGTCATGAGTGTCGTGAGGGCTGCCATAGATTTTGGCTTTTCCTGACTAAGGTGCCGGGCTAGCCATTCGTCGCGG
The DNA here is from genome assembly GCF_018294505.1 of Triticum aestivum. Lineage (NCBI taxonomy): Eukaryota > Viridiplantae > Streptophyta > Magnoliopsida > Poales > Poaceae > Triticum > Triticum aestivum. The sequence goes on from NC_057800.1 coordinate 213,483,451, forward strand.
ATGTTGTGTTTGAAAGCCGCTAGGGCCTCTGCATCCGGACAGTCAACAATTTGATTTTTCTTTGTTAGGAACCGAGTCCAGAATTGCCTGGTCGATTCTTCTGGCTGCTGAATTATGTGGCTCAAGTCATCGGCATCTGGTGGCCGCACATAAGTGCCCTGAAAGTTGTCGATGAATGCGGCTTCCAGATCTTCCCAACAGCTGATGGACTCGGCTGGCAAGCTGTTAAGCCAATGACGCGCTGGTCCCTTGAGCTCTAGTGGGAGGTATTTGATGGCGTGTAAGTCATCACCGCGGGCCATGTGGATGTGGAGGAGGAAATCCTCGATCCATACTGCTGGAACTGTTGTGCCATCGTATGATTCAATATTTACAGGTTTGAAACCTTCTGAGATTTGATGATCCATTACTTCGTCTGTGAAGCATAAGGGGTGTGCGGCGCCTCTGTATTGGGCTATATCGCGATGCAGCTCGAATGGGTCTTGCCCGCTGTGTTCGGCCCGGCCGGATTTGCTTTTACTGTATCCGGCGTGACGGTTATCGTCTCGTAGAGTGGTGCGCCCTCGTGATCCGTAGATCGATCTTGCATGCTTTGCTTTGTCCTCTAATATGTCTCGCGGGTCTGGCGTATCTCCCCGTGCCTTTTTATTTGAATGGCGTCGGGGTGGAGGCTGAGTTCTTGGCTGGAACGCCTCTCTATCGCGGCCACGAGGTGGCCGATCAGCCGTATCATATGCTTCTTCCTTCAGTCGGGGTAGCAACCTGCACTTTGGGTAACTCTTGGAGGGGCGCTCGAGTTTATATTCCTCGGCCGCGAGGACTTCAGTCCATCTGTCAGCTAGCAGATCCTGATCAGCTTGAAGCTGATGTTTCTTTTTCTTAAGGCTATTTGCCGTGGCTATAAGCCGGTGTTTGAAGCGCTCTTGTTCAACGGGATCCTCTGGCACAGCGAATTCATCGTCGCCGAGGCTTTCCTCATCTTCGGAGGGGGGCATATAATTATCATCCTCCTCTTCTCCATCTGCCGTTCTCTTAGGAGGGCTGGCTCCTCCATCCTCCTCTAAATCTTGCTGGAGGGGATTGTTGTTGTCTTCCGCACTATCCGGAGTATTATTATCTCCTGTGCCGGTATCACTACTTTTGCTTTGGCGGGACTTAGAGCGGCGCCGCTGATGTCGGCGCTTGGGTTGCTTCTTGGAGGGGTCATCCTCCGCTATCTCGTCGCCATTGCCTTGTTTATGTGTATCCACCAAGTATATATCGTATGATGAGGTGGCTGTCCAGTGCCCTGTGGGCGGTGGTTCCTCTTCGCCTCCCGCATCGTCGTCCATACCGTCGATGTCTTCAGACTCGAAGTCGAGCATGTCGGTTAAGTCATCGCCAGTGGCTACTAAGTGGGTGGTGGGTGGGCCTCGAATTTCTTCGTCGTCTGCATCCCAGTCCTGCCGGACATAGTTCGGCCAGGATCCTCCTGACAAGGAGAGAGACCTTAATGAGTTCAGTATGTCGCCAAAGGGTGAGTGCTGAAAAATATCCGCGGAGGTAAACTCCATGATCGGTGCCCAATCGGATTCGACGGGAACGGGTGTAGGCGGTTCGGAGTCCGTGGCCGGAGAAGGATCCGGCAGTTTAACATCACGACTCTCGTGTAAGGTAAGGTCGATGTTTGGCTCGATCGCCGCAGAGGGTAAGGCCTCCGTGGCGGGGTCCATCCACCCGTCCGCGAAAGGCACGCCTGGCTCCAAATTGAGGGTCGGAGAGGCTGCTTGTGCGATCTCTTGAACACTATCTGATGGTAGAGCTAAATCGTACTCATCGTGACCGCGTGACGCACAAGGCAGAGGCTCGAATCCATCGAAGATCAAATCTCCATGGATATCGCTGTGTAGTTTAAGCTTCCAAACCTGACCTGGTGGCCAGGGGCGTAACTTTCAATCTGCTCCAGATGGCCAAGCGAATTGGCCCGTGGTGCAAATCCGCCAAACACGAAGATCTGTCCGGGGAGAAAAGTTTCACCCTGGACTGCATCGCCATCGATGATAGTAGGAGCCATCATGCCTAACGGCGACGACACAGAGGAACTCTCAATGAAAGCACCAATGTCGGTGTCAAAACCGGCGGATCTCGGGTAGGGGGTCCCGAACTGTGCGTCTATGGCGGATGGTAACAGGAGGTAGGGGACACAATGTTTTACCCAGGTTCGGGCCCTCTTGATGGAGGTAAAACCCTACATCTTGCTTGATTAATATTGATGATATGGGTAGTACAAGAGTAGATCTACCACGAGATCAGAGAGGCCAAACCCTAGGAGCTAGCCTATGGTATGAATGTATGTTGTAGTTGATGTTGTCCTGCGGACTAAAACCCTCCGGTTTATATAGACATAGGAGAGGGTTAGGGTTACACAAGGTCGGTTACAAAGCAGGAGATATCCATATCCGTATTGCCTAGCTTGCCTTCCACGCCAAGTAGAGTCCCATCCGGACACGAGACGAAGTCTTCAATCTTGTATCTTCATAGTCCAACAGTTCGGCCAATGGAGATAGTCCGGCTGTCCGGAGACCCCCTAATCCAGGACTCCCACATTCCATGCAAAGATGTCCCAATTCTCACGGATGAACTCGATGAGCGTGCTTTCCTATTTAGGATCCATTCATGTCCCAATGGTGAACTAATGTGAAGAATCACCAGGGACAAAGTCAACTTGTTGTGTGTCCTTTGCCGACTTAAGTTTGAGCAGAGGGTCCTTCTCGGTGGTGGTCTTTTTCAGAGGGGTCATATTAGCTGGGTCAACATTATCTTTATAAAACTTGAGCTCATCAGTAGCACAAGCCGCCTCTGCATAAGCAACATCTCCCTCTTCACATTCCAAGGCTATCTTGCGATTGCCATGAACTGTAATTGTTCCTCGTGGCCCTGGTATCTTGAGCCACAGATAAATATAACATGGGCCGGCCATGAACTTGTCGCAAGCCGCCCGTCCAAACAATGCATGATATGGACTCTTGATTTTAACCAGCTCAAACCATAGTGTCTCAGCCCTGTAATTATACTAATCGCCAAAGGCCACTTCCAGATCAATCTTCCCCACTAGGTAAGCTGACTTGCTAGGGACAACTCCGTGAAAAACAGTAGACGACGGGTTAAGATCTTCTTGTCAGATTCACCCATTGAAAAGTGTCATAGTACAATATGTTGATACTAGTTCCACGATCCATAGTACCTTCGTTAACTTATAACCGCCCACTTCAGGGGATACCACCAGGGCTAGATGACCTAGATTATCAACGCGGGGCGCACTGGTACAATGAGGTGCTATATAAACAGTTTTAACCCCTTTTCAAGATTGTTGTTTGAACCGTCGCTAAGTGAGTGACTGCGATAGGGGGTCGTTCCCACATGATCCAGAAACCATCGGCGATAGGGCCTTGGGTCACACACGCTCGGCAAAGTGAGGTCGTGTGCGATGGGTAAGCGATCAAATACGGTTATACGTATAGTTGTGCTAAAAAATACAATTATACAAGCCAAATCATTTTCGGTCATAAGTACATCCCACACAGTCCGGCCTGACTAAACGTTTCCGTTCGTATGTACATTGCACACAGTCAATCCAAGGAGTATGTTTCCGTTAGTATGTACATCCCACACAATGCATCCAAGAAGTACGTTTCTGTTCGCATATACATCCCACACAGTCACTCCAAGGAAAACGTTTCCATTCGCAGTTGCATCATACACAATTTTCCCCACTAATTTGTTTCTGATAACATTGCCATTGCACACGATATTAACAATTTTATCATTTGCATTATTGAGTGCATCACATACGGTGCATAGAAGAAACAGTGTGGCAAAGGTTGTCCATCACACACACTTTTTATGTGGTAAACATTTGCGCAAGGTGGCCTAACGCAAATAGTTTGCAAGAGGATGTCGTGTGTCATTGTTCATTGATCCAACACGGTTTATTCCTAGAAACTGTGTGCATTGCATGAGTTCATCGCCCATGGTGTTTTCTCAATAACCGTTTGCAATAGAAAAACCCAATTAGGAGGCTAATTGGCCATTAGGAGGCTAATTGTCCTATTATTAATAATCCATTTATTAATCTAATTGATAGTTCATATTAAGCACACAATATATTTCATTTTCACATTAAGGAAGCAGGATTTCATAATTGAAATACATCAGAGTGCAACATCATATAGCTTCAGCACACAGCTACCCCATTACACAACTACACCAGCACCAAGTTTCACATGCAACATCTATAACCTTTTGAAATTAGCATCATAGATGGTACATAGACAGAGGAATCTCATCTGGAAAACTGCTAAAGAGGAAGGCGAATATTGAGCCTTCATTGATGTTGAAGGTCTTTGCAACTTTGGGCCAGTGCCTGTGGATGATTGACCGTCCATCCTCCGTCCTTTTCAGGAACACTTCAATATTGAACCGTGGGTGTCGTATGAATACCACCCTCGCCTCCTAACCATACATGTGGTTTGAGAGGTAATCATCAGTGAACTACTTTGGAAAGGCCCAAAAACAAGGATGTGCATAAATATCTTCTCTATATTGGAAATGGGGCAAAGTAATAAAAAGGCATGATATAATAGTTAGTACCATCCTGTAGTGAACTGATGTTTTATTCACTGTGCAGACAAAGGTCTTGTTGTTTTTTGTCGCTAATTTCTTTATCCTAACAATCTTTCTGAGTTTCTTGACTTGACTGATATTCATGGACAACTCATTTCCCCATATGCAAAAAGGGTCAAACAGTGGGTCAAAACCTCTGAGAGCAGGACCTACATGTGCAAGGCCAAATTGTTAAATACCTAAATATTAGAATGGTTCCTACAATTGCACAATAATGTGCTATTAGAGAAAGGACCATGCATGTGCAAACCTCAATTGTAAACCTTGGTGCTTCCCATTGTTTCCCTACAACACATATAATGTAGTTAATGATCAGTTTAAGTGAGGGTTCACATGCTATTAGTAAAATATGTTGATGAAAAATAAGCACATTGCAGATTGATCAGATTAATTCAAGGCACATGGAAAACCCATTTATCCAAACCAGGCATGATTAAGAACTAGGAAATATATCAATTGTATATGTTTCTTATGTATTAAGTGTAGCCAAATTCGATTTATTCCTCACATGCACAACAATAAAAAATTCTACCCACGACAATTGGACATCGCATTACAGAATTGAACCAATCAGTTAACTAAACACCATAACAAATGAACCAAACATTAACTAAACACCATGACAAATGAACCAAACATTAACTAAGCACCACATTGCACAATATAACATACTCCTAATAGAAGATCAGACAGTTAACCAAACCAAGCATGCTTAACAAATTGGAAATATAGCAATTGTATTTGTTTTTCATGTATTTAGTACAACCAAATTCGATTTTTTTCTCATATGGTATACAATAACGGAATGCACCGACAACAATTGAACATCGTAATATAGAATTGAACCAAACAATTAACTAAACACCACAACAAATGAACCAAACATTAACTGAGCACCACATTGCATAATGTATAACATACTAGAAGATCAGATAGTTAACCAAACCAAGCATGCTTCACAACTTGGAAATATAGCAATTGTATTTGTTTCTCATGTATTTTGTAAAGATAAATTTGATTTATTTCTCACATGGAAGACAATAAAAAATTGCACCCTGAAGAATTGAACATCACATTTGCAAAATTGAACCAAACAGTTAATTGAACACGACAACTAACTAACCAAACAGTTAAGCACTACATTGCACGACATATAGAACATATACACTGGAGTAACATATTGCATGATATAAGTAGATAGCACCATTCACTAGAATTTGTTAAGGAAAGGCAGGAGCAGCACGTGCAATGGATAAACCGAGCATGCTGAACCGGCGTAGCTAGCAAACTGAACATGGGTCCTTATAGTGAGCTAATAAGACAAGCCACTCCTCATCGTCGGAGATATCGATGAAAATTGGCTCCTTAGACATGGAAGAGGGCGAGGCCTCCACATCGTGGGTGCCCTTGTCGCAGTGGTGGGTTGCCTAAGCCGCTCCGGGCACCAACTTGTTAGCTCTCGAGTTGAGGTAGGCACATGCACGCTAAGAAAACACCTCGTAGTCTTTGTCGAAGGCACCAAGGTGGCCTCGAGAAACGCTAGGAACTATCGTTTAAAACAACCAACCGCGTCGCAGCGTCGGCGCGTGAGGCATCGACGGTGGCCTCGACGGTGAGGTGTTCCTCCAAGATCTGGGGGTTGGCACGAATGGCAGCAATCGCGACCTCATCCGCTGCCAAATGCTCCTTGAGCTCCTAGCTATACTGCATGGACCATGGCTTAGGGCGGAGCTTATTTGGTGGAGGGGTCAGTGATTTGGGTGGAAGGTGTCGTGCCAGCGGTCGGGGCATGTGGGATATGTAAGGAGGAGGATGGGGGTCGGGTGTGGATGACCTGGCTGGATAGACGAGGCCGAGTAGTGTGAAGTAGGGTCACCGGCAAGGAGGCAGCGCTGCAAGCAAGGAGTGAAGGTTTCAACTTGGAAAGGAAGGCAGAAATAGAGGAAATGTGGCTTTGTTAAGGGGGAGGGGGCAGGGAGGTAGATATTTCTGCGGAAGCCGAAAATTTTGAATTGCTTCAGCAAAAAAATTGGCGCGCAAAGTGTCATCAGACACGGTCCCTTATTCAGCACTGTGTACGATATGTGAACATTACAAACTGTAAGTGCATCAAGTGCCCCTTAGTGATTTGGGTGTATTGAAGACTAATAGGTTAAGGGACTGATGCGTTTGTGAGTGTACACATGTCTATTTGTCTATGAGGAGTTTGATATTTACAGAGAAAGTCGACCCCTAAAAATGAATGTCTTCAACTGAAGACTTTGGATTTCTAAAGACTTTCTGAATACTTTGAAAGTGAAGAAATTGGTGTGACCGTGAAGACTTGATATTCAAGCGAGGAATATGAAGGATGAAGACTTTTGTTTTGTAGTTTAATTTTCTCTCTCTTGGGTCATAGGAAACGCCGTACTGTTAAAGGGGGTCGAGGAAAAACTAAGGAAAAGTTTCCAAGTGATGCTCATCTCAAAGTCCTACAGCTACTAATCCTTTCGAGTGAAGCAATTGGAAATCTCATACAATTCAGTCAATTTCTTTAGTGACACAGACGAAGATCTCGTGTTCTCTGAGAAATTTGTTCTGACTGAGGAGTTAGGAATTGGCCAGTGCGGATTGCCTACAAGTGAGGAACATGATAGCCCTGAGGAATTTGAACCTCAAATTTCCGACCATTGCTGTGCTATGCACCAGCTGTCCCAAAATATCTTATCCACCTTACAGTCATATCATTGAAGGGAATTTATGTCTTATCATGTCGGGCTGCTCCCTAAGCTATAAATAGCCACACCCTACTACCACTAGCTGGTTGGCTGCTCCGCGAGAAACTGACACTTGTCATTGAGAGCATCCCATCCTCCCAGGATTTTGAGCGAAAATCGTCAAGTGAGGAAAAAACCCAAAACCCCATCCCAAACACCTATAAACCCAAAGTGATTGAGCATCACTGAAGAGATTGTTCCTGTGTGGAACTGATGCTTGTTACCTTTGAGGACTGTGCATCCTCTAGACGGTTAGGCGTCATGGTCTAGAGCATCCAAGAGGAAATTGTGGATCGCCGGGTGACCAAGTTTGTGAAGGTTTGGAAGTCACAGGAAGACTTGCCACGAGTGATTGGGTGAGGTCTATGTGACCTTAGTTCAAGGAGAATACAGTGAGGGTTGTCTGTCCTCAGGTTTAAAGACTTAGCCGCTCCAACCAGACATACGACTGTCACAGCAGTTGGAACTGGTATACCAAATCATTGTCTTCACCGAGCTAACTGGTTCTATTTCCTCATTACCGTATTGTGTACTTGATCGCTACTGTTTGAAGACTTTGCTGAAGACTTTACCAATTTCCCTCAGTTCAATTTCTTCAGCCAGTCTGTCTTCAGCCTGGTTATCCTGTGTTTACGCTTTCTGTACTCTGTGCTTGTTTTCATTTCTTCATGATGACTATGCTACTACTCTGTTATATTTGCACCCGAGTACTTATTCCGCTGCAAGTAGTTCTTCACTTAGGAATTTCCTAACCCTGAAATTCCTTAGTGAAAAATTCATAAAAATCGCCTATTCACCCCCTCTAGTCGACTTAACACACTTTCAATTGGTATCAGAGCAAGGTACTCCCTTGTTCTGTGTGATTTTGGTTTAACCGCCTGGAGTTTTAGTTATGTCGACCACAGGTATAATCGAGGTCTCTGCTGGGTGTCCTACCTTCGATGGGACGGACTACCCCTACTGGAAGAACAAGATGCGAATGCATCTTGAGGCAATTGACAACGATCTCTGGTATTTTGTGGAAGATGGTGTTTCCTCTGTCACTCCTACCATCAACGCTGCTGACGTGAAGAGATTCAAGCAACTCGACTCTCAAGGGAAGAACATCATATGTGGCCATCTGAGCAAAGGACAGTATCGTAGAGTGAGTGCTTTGGAGATAGCAAAGCTTATCTGGGAAGGCTGTCCAAGGTTAATGAAGGAGTCTCAACACACCGTGACTCTCGAGTTGACGTTCTTCACAATCTCTTTAACCGCTTCAAAAGACTCGACAATGAAAATGTTCAGCAAACCTTTGATTGCCGCACTAACATCTCAAATGAGCTTCAAGACTTGGTGCCACTGACATCACCGACCATGAGGTGGTGAAGAAATTGCTGAGATCGCTTGATTCCTCATTTGACACTCTGGCACTGATGATACAAGAACGTGGAGACTACAAGTCACTTGATCCCGCTGATATCCTTGAGAGGCTAAATACTCATGAGTTCCAAATTGCTAAGAAGAGAGATCTCTATGGACCAAGCTATGGCAGATCACATGCACTAAAGGCCAAGGCAGTCTCTGAATCTGAAGGTGAGGATTCAGGTAGCAGCCTTGGTGATCCTGAAGAACTCAGCCAAGAGCTAGCAATGCTCGTGAGGAAATTTCAGAAGTTCTCAAGACGTGGTCGCTTTGGCAAATCCTCAAGAAGTGATGACATAAGATCAGATTCCTCATCCTGTGACTACAAGAAGAGACTTTTCCACAAATGCAAGAAACCCGGTCACTACATTCAAGATTGTCCTCAGTGGGAAAAGGAATCAAAGAAGAAGAAATACAAGGATTACAGTTCCGATGACTCAAAGAAGAAGAAGAAATCTTCAAAGTCCTCATCATCAAAATCCTCGAAGTCTTCGTCTCACAAGAGAGCAGCTCCAAGAAGTCTCGGGCACTCGTTGGCAAGGAAATGGACTCTGAGGCTGAATCTGAGGAAAATGAGGAAGAGGAGGCATCTGAGGAGTCAGACTCTAGTGTGGCGAGCCTATCCCTCGCTACTGCGTTCGTCAGCAAGTCCATCTTCAACTCTGAGTAAAATGACCTCCCGAACACTGCCGACGACGGCGATGATGACTACGCTCCCACCTATTGCTTCATGGCAAAAGGTGCAAAGGTACTCAAATATCCCTCCCCTGAATCAAGTGAGGATGAATCTGATGAAAACCTCAAGCCTAGCTATTCTAAATTTGCTAAGATTGCTATGAAACAACAAAAGGCTCTTGAAAAGGTTCAAAATATGCTACACAAAAGCGATGATATGTTGGGAGAAGAAATGGATCGCGCTAAAACTTTGACTGAAAATCTTCAGAGACTTCAGACTAAGTTTGATAACCTTTAGAGTCATCATAACACTCTCTTATCTGATCATGAGAAGCTTTCTTATGCATTTCTTCAAAGAAAGCAAGACCTTGAGCAGCTAAGGGTGAGTTATGAAGATCTTCAAAAGGAGCGTGATTCATTACTTGCTCAACAAATCAGCGCTGCTCAAGAAGAATTTATTCCTCCATGTTTGAAGTGCGTTGAACATGAATTTGCTAATTCTACACCTGAAAGTTCAAATGCTTCTATTACTGCAAATTCTTCAACTGTCTCTGCTATCACTAATTCCTCATCTGAGGATGCTGCTAGTATCACCGACCATGCAGGGCTGAAGGAATTGTATGTGACAGGCATGTACAAAATCCTTAAAGGCATCATACACTTTGTGATGTGCTTAAAAAGCAGATCCTCAACAGGAACCCTAGGAAAGAGGGTATTGCCTTTAAGAGGAAACTCAATGCTGGTGGGACCTACTAGAAACCTGAGCAGTATTCCAAAACCTCATGGGTTGCTACAAAGGGACCTTCAGTGGATCCATCTACCCTATCTGGCGTTACATGTGAATCTGCATATTCTTCTGATGAGTCATTTGACTCCAACTATAAACTATTCAAAAATCAGAATGGTGAAGTATTTGCTAGATATGTTGGCACTAACTCCAGGAACGGCCCCCTATGAAGAAAATCTAGGTTCCCAAAAGGTGCCTTGAAAGTCTTCAGGTGAATGTCATCATGACACCACCTGTGAAGAATAGGAACACCAGATCAAATTCTTCATATGGACCAAAGTATTCATATGGATCCAAGTCCTTATATGGACCAAATTCCTCACATGGATCAAATTCCTCATATGGATCCAGATCTTCATATGAACATCATCGTGCTAACACCACTACAAAAAAAGACACATCCGTGACATTTTGGGCCGAATGAAATTTTTTTCTATCATACTTATGACACTTCTATTATGATAATTATGACAAAACCCGGTATCATCATAGATGTGGTGGGGTCCTACTTCTATGACAAAAAATCATGACCGAAAATGGGCTTTTCGTCCTGGGCGGGCCGGAGACGCAGCTGCATGACATTCTTTGGGCCGTCCATGACGGAAAAAACTATGGTAGAAGCGAGGGCGAGGAAAATATCGGGATGTTCCCACTTACGGTGGGTGGTCGGGGCCGAGCGATGCGTGTTTCTCTCGTACACACACGCACATGGGTGAGAGGCGTTGGGCTCTAACTGAACCCGAGCGAGGCGTTGGGCTCTAACTGAACCCGAGCGATTGCACTGCAGGCTACGCGTTACTGAACCTGGGCGATCGATCGATGGCTGTTAACTGAACCTGATCGAGCGATTCCTTCGCTACTGCTGCTAACTGAAGTCGATCGATGCTGCCTCTGGATGAACAGTGAGCGTTGCTGTGGGGTGGGGGGTTTGGATGAATATTTCCCGGTGGGGGTGGATGAACAGGACCCCGTGGTGTTGCCTCTGGATGAACAGGACCCCGATCGATCGAGCCGGTTCGGGCTAGATGAACAGGCCCCCGTGGAGGGCAGGATGAACAGGACCACCCCGTGGAGGGCTGGATGAATAGTAGACGATGGAGGGCTAGAAGAAAATTAGCCTTTGGAGGGGTGGTTGAACAGGAGCCTGTGGAGAGGGCTGGTTGAACAGTAGCCGGTGGAGTAGCGCGCGGTGGAGGCTGGATGAACAGGATCCCGTGGATGAACAGTCGCAGGTGGAGGCTGGAGGAGGTCGACGGTGGATCAACAGTAGCCCATGGAGGCTGGAGGGGGTCGACGATGGAGATGAACAGTATCTCGTGGAGTCCCGTTTTGCGGTATGCCACACCCCTCCCGATGAACAGGACCCCCGTTTTGATCGCAGCGCTCCAACACAAGTCCGTTTCCTCCGTTTTGTGGTAGGCCACACCCCTCCCGATCAACAGGACCCCCGTTTCAGCCGTAGGAGGTCCGTTTCCTCCGTTTTGCGGTACGCCAGACCCCTCCCGATGAACACGATCCTGTTTCGACCGTGGATGGTCGAACACAAGTCAGTTTCCTCTGTTCTACGGTACGCTAGGCCTCGTTTCCATCGGCTATTCTGTCTAAGCCCCCCCCCGATGAACACGACGACGCATTTCGTTCCGACCCAGCCGGTTGGCTCCCCATGAACACGACGACGACGCACTTTCTCCATTCCGACCCAGCCATGTACCCGAGCCCTGGCCGTACGTATGTGCGAGTAGGCGTTCGAGACCCTGCCCGTATGTACGTACGTGGCCGTATTTTCTTTCTTGCGCGCTGGTTGCTATACGCACGTGTACATGCTACGTGCGCGCCTCTACTACGACACGTGCGCACCTCTACATCGACTAGTATGTACGTACACGTTCGCGACCAGAATGACAACGCTACGTACGCTTCGAAGAGGTGGGTCCCGATTGTCAGGCACTTCTTTGCGTGCGAAGATGTAGCTGGTGGGTCCCAGCAGTCAGGGGGGCGAATCGGCTTTTTGCCTGGACGCACTTCCTTATGTGCGAAGATGTAGCTGGTGGGTCCCAGCAGTCAGGGGGAAACGTTTTTTTTGCAAAATAGGTGGCCCGTCCGGTCGGTCCCCGCTGTTAGGTGGAGGAATTAATATTTTGCGCGTAATAAGGAGGCACTTCCTTGCTGCGGCCGTGGACCTAGCTGTCAGCCTCTCCACGTACAGTCCACGTCTGATGGAAGCCGTTCCTTGACCAGGTTGACCATGCTGCACCGAGAGCACCAGGGTGGTGGACGACGGCGAGGCCTAGGAAGGCGACAACGCGGAGCTGGGGAAGACGCGGCAGTGGAAGCCCGCGCGGAGAGGAGTACGAGGGTTCACTGGTTCAGCTGTGGTGTGAGGCTGCCGTCGCTGCAGGCACTACTAGGAAAAGGCCTACTAATGGCGCACCTAATTTGGCCATTAATGGCGCATTAGTGGTGCTCCATTAGTAGCACGCCATTAGTATATTTTACTAATGGCGCACCACTGGTGCGCCATTAGTATCTGGTATACTAATGGCGCACCCCTGATGCGCCATTAGTATATACAATAGTGCGCCATTAGTATGCCTCCCAAGGGGCCATGTATACCCAGGTGCTTTGGCATACTAATGGCGCACGACAGCAAGATGCGCCATTAGTAACTTCGGCATACTAATGGCGCACTGTTTAATGATGCGCCATTAGTATCCTTTGGCATACTAATGGCGCACTATGATGTGATGCGCCATTAGTATGAATATTAGGTTTTTTTATTTTTTATTTTCTGTTTTTTGCACAGGTTACAAAATGTATAATTGGACAAAATATAGACAGCACACATCAACAACAGATTCATCGAATACAATAGAAGATTAGTCTCTGAATACAATTCATCATTTTAGTCTCCGAATACAAGTCATCATATTAGTCTCCGAATTGAAAAGACCGAACAAAGATAGAACATTATATTACAAGTCTCGAGACCGCGAGTTTGTCTTCACATTACAAGTCGATATCGATCATCTAAACTACCATCACATAGAAGAGAGCTGCGGTCATCACGATGAGCATCATCACGATGAAACTCGTCTTCATCCGGTTCCTCCAACGCTCCCTCCCCTCTCCCGCTAGATAGCGGGCGTATCTAGATTTGGCCTCGGCCCTAGTGGCGTACCCTTTGTAACTGTTACCGCTGAATCGGTGAACCTGTCTCCGACACTCCTCCCAGTCGTCGTAGACTCCGGGAACCTTACCCTTGTACACGACATACCACGGCATCGCTATGCAGTAGCCAAACGAAACGTTAGTACCAATTCACAGACAATACATAAGCAATATATAAGTATGCAACAGAACGATCGGAAGAGAAAAGCAAGACATTAATAGCATCGATTACATCTTAAGTTGAACGACTCTCGAAACCAAAGAGACATACTACAAGTTCATTAAAGTTTAATTACAACATGAGCCAATCGATGTTTCAGAACTAGACACAGCATCACTGCTTTCGACTCGACTCAAGGGACCGGAGCGTGGATGAAGCCGCCGTCTATCGTGGGAGTCATGAAAGAACGGGCGTTGTCAGCCTGCATTTGTAGGATTGTGTCGATGTCACTGTTGGACGGTTGATTTCTGAGGTAGAACTGCCCCGCGGTACGAAGGACATCTTGATGGATGATTTCCGCAAACTCCGACTGGATGCGAAAGAATTCTTGTCTGATGTCCGCGTCCTGGATTGCCGACACGCTCGCGGCCCAATCTTTGAGTCTACTCGGTAGCAGAAGTTGATGATGGTCCCGTACGATCGCCCGCATGTGATGGATGGCGTAGTAGGCACCCTTCTGACCGCCAGGCGGCTGCTTGACGCAGCAGAACGTCGTATTGTGGGAGAACACGTGCTTGCCGTACTTACGAATAGGCCTGGTGAAGGTGCCTCCAGATTTGACGTAGCCGGGGAGAACATCATCAAGAACCTTCTTGACATTTGTGTAGTCTACGTTCGACTGACGGTCCGGGTCGAAATACGTGGCCATGGAATATTTGGGGCTTAGGAGGATGAGCGTGCAACGTGTGTCACTGCAGAAAACACGGAATGTTAAAAGAAAAACGATCGAAATCTAAGAATTCATATGTTACGGGGCGGTTGAGGGGAGGACTTACTCGGGAAAGTAAGGCACGAGGAAGTTATCCTTATCTTGGTTTGCCAGAATGACGCCTTCGAGGTAAGAACTCGCGACTTGCCGGTCCCCAGCGCTGCCCAAGATCTTGGCACGCATGTAGAAGGGGTCGACTATCACGATGTCCGGGGTCTTGTCGCGAATGATCCGCATCTCCATACTCAGCGAAAATAGCCGAACGAAGGTGTAGTGCAGCGGATGAAGGTTCAACATAGCGTGGATGTCATCAAACCGCAGGACGATCGTACCCCCGATGGAGTTATCCACAAAGCCCTTGCCCTCTGGCACCTTGGCCGCGAAAACCGGGTATGCCACATCCTTCTCTCCGAGACGCCGCTTCTCCAAAGAAAGAACACTGTCATGCAGACTCCGCATAGCACCGGTTGCAGCATCGAGCATATTTCTCGGTAGCATCGGCCTACCCGCCACATGCACCCTCCTCGAGATATCCTCAGGTGAAGGTGGCCCGTCCTGAGCACGGATCGTACTCGGTGCCGGCTGGCCCGCACCCTTGTTAGTCTTTCTTTTGCGTGCCTTCTTCTTCTCCTGTAATGGGACCGAGTTCTGCTCACAGACCGCCTTCTTGAGTGTGTTGGGGCTGATCATATTTCGCACCTCGCCTATCTGAGGCTCGGTGAAGTCGGCAGCTGGAGGCGTCTCCTGAGAGCTGAACTGCAGACGACGCCTGTTGCAACTTGGCTTCTCCGCGGTACCAGCTAGATCGCGCACGTCTTTTGTTGGGTTGGGTTCTTGAGAAGGAGGCCCCATGAAGTCGCCACCGTACCCATGATCGGCAAAGTACTGATCGACGTTGGCAAATGTATCGTCGTCGTCGTCGTTCTGATCCTGTGCCATATGCATGTTTGGATCCAGTGGCATAGGGATGTCCGGCACCGTTGCGGCGGTCTTGCCATGGGGCCGACTTGGCGCCGGCACGACTGGCGGTGTTGTCTTTGGGGTGGTGTCCCCCGCCCCCAAACGAATCTGGCTCTTCGGCCAAAGCAGGGGCCAGCTCAGGCAGGCGCTGAGGGTCATCACGTCATCATCGTCGGCCCCGACGGGTCGAATCGGAGGTAACAACTCGTCGCAGCCTGGCAGCACCCGAACCAGTTGAACCCTAAACAAGTTGGGTGGCATCTGGGTACCGTGGAACAAGGGGTTGCCCGGTTGAACGATTTTGCCCTTGGCGACATCGACCAACTCGTTGTTCACGAAGTGCAGGAGAGTGCACGGAACGTCGGCGGCGCCCTGCGAAAACATGTAGGGCGTCAGGGATGCCCAGTCAAAGGCAAGGAGATGAAGTCCTCGGCCGAGAGAGGCTTAATTAGTTACCGTGATGATGGCGTCGAGCTCGGCTAATGTCGAGGCACCGCCAACGGCGGGCGTGCAGTTGACGGAGGGGCCGCTTGCTGCAGAGGTGCCGGCCGACGTACACCCGGGTGCATTAAGCTCCCGTGCCGGCGTCGGAGACACCAATGCCGCCTCCGCCGGAGACACCAATGGCCCCGCCATCGCGTTCTGCGAGTTGCTGGCCGTGAAGCTAGGAATCGGGGGCGGCCCCTGTTGGCCGCCCGCAATCCACGCACTAATCCCCTGGATCAAGGTAGGCACAATGGCGGTGATCGTCGCTCCGAGTTGTTGTTGCACTTGCTCTTGGACAATCTCCGGAATCCGCGCCACCTGTGCCCTGAGTTCTTGAACCTCGCGCGCCTGGCTTTCCGAGCTGGTCTTTTTCTCCTTTCGCCCACCAGTGTTATAGTATGACGACCATTTTGTCGACAAGCCTTTGCCGGCCACACGACCAGCTGACGTCGGCTTACTGAGCTTATCCTTGTTCTTCATTACATTCAACGCCCTATTTAGAGTGGTGTCCCAAGGGTTGCTCTTAGTCGACCCCGCGCTACTGCTTTCAGTCGCCTGCGGAAGGAATGTGAACCATTTAGAAATTTGGCTTCATTAATTAGAATGCAACCATATGGAGCTAATTACGCGGGGGTGTATTCCTTACCAGAACAAGCTCAAGCGCCCTGGTCTTCGGATCCGTGGTAAGCTCCTTTGTTTTCGGGTCCTTCTTGTACCGGGCCCTGACAAAGTTCCTGGTCTGCTTGTCACCGTATTTATCGAAGAGGGGCGGTAGGCCTTGCTCGGCACGGTCCGCCTCCTCCTTGTCCCATATAGGCTCCGCCACTCTGTAACCGCCGGGACCGAGTGTGTGTTCCCCTAAGTTCAGCTCCCGCATTTCTTTCCCCCACTTACTTGATTCGGAGCTTGCGGTGCTCGAGCAATTGATCTTGAAGTCGTTGTAGTCATCTTCGGTGATCGAAGGATTTTTCTCCTTGATCTTCTCATAACTCTCACCTTTCTCGATCATTCTCTTCACATTGCTTTTCCAAGTAGACAGGGCCGTGCTCATCTTCGTGAGGGCAGCATTGTTCACTTTATTCCCTTTGAGGCTTGTGTTTTCAAATTCAGCGGGGAACTTGTATCGTTCGTGCAGCTTCGTGAAGAGGAGGTTGCGCAAATTCCCTCGGTCAGGATGCCTGAGGTTCTCGGTGTTGATCGAGACGGTGCTCCGGAGAATGCACCCGAGCTGAAGCGAGTACCCCTTGACTATTCGTTCGGGCGCCGTTGGATTCCCGTTGGAGTCCACTTCAGTAACTTCCTCCTTGAGGGTGCGGAGCACGGTCGGGCGCCGGTCCTTCCGTTGCCTCTTCGGTTGGCTGCCATCTGTGCGTGCGCCGCCATCATCAGTGGTGGCATCCTCGGCGGCACCATCAGTGGTGGCATCAGTGGGGTCATCCTCGGCGGTACCATCAGTGGTCTCAGGATCGGTGGGGAAGGCGGCGTCCTCATACAAGTGAGGTTGTTCCTCCATCTCCTGGGACAGCTCCCAGAATTTCTTGCCGCCCGAACCCCCGGCCTCATCGTTGTTGGCCATGTTTCTCTATAAATAGGAACAAAGTTTGGTCAAAAAGTTGGTTATTGTCAAGGAACAAGATCATGGTCTCATCATTTAGGGTTTGTCGACACCGAGGCATCCTAAAAGCTAAGCTTTTATCATTGAGGGTTTTTCGACGCCGAGGCACCCTAAAAGCCTAAGCTTTCATCATTTCGGTTTTTATCGACACCGAGGCACCCTAAAAGCCATGCATTAGTCACAAGTACGCCGGGGCACTTGATCCTACTTAATTAACTACTAAGATACCCCGGCCCATGCATTAGTCACAAGTACCCCATATGTCCTATTTTTAGCAAAGTCATGCTAAAATTCACGGAAAATTTCAGCATGACCTTTGCTGAAAATAGGACATATGGAGTACCCGAATTTGCCGGAACGGAAGTTAATCGACATTCCAGCAAACTCAAGGGCCTCTCGGGTGGACAAGGCAAAAAAGGACACGATGGTCGGAGACATGACCTTTGCCTAACAGTTCTGAACTCCTGCCAAAACTGAACACAACATATATATACCAAGCATCTTGCCAGCTAGTAGACCAGCTAGTAGACCATCATTTGTCAGGCCAAATTGAGGCCAAACAGAAAACCAATGTGGGCATGGCACAAAGTCCATGACCCAGAACAGGAGACATACCAAGCACTAAATGAGGACAGAAACAGACATTTAGAACAATTAGTTATTAGCTAAAATGTCTTGCTTGAATGCATCACAATTTATTCACTACTCCAAGGAGTACTATTTCTCACAATCCCAAGGAGAATAACTGGCAACAGAAAACAAAACACTTATGGTAGTATGTTGATGTCCAGCCAATGCACAGAAGTTAAAGGCACCCATTTAACTACGAAACAACATTTTTTTGGAGCAACACTCTTAACACTGGAGAATGAAAACTGAACTCAGTCATTACTCATTAATACAACTTTTTTGGTAGCAAAGTAGATTGACAGCTCTTGCATAAGAGAACAGGAAAGTAGTGATTGTATAATAAATCATATAACTTACAGGAGGGGTTATCCGATATTCTGGCTTTATAACAACTTGTATGCCCACTGCAGCGAAACAATGAATTACGTTAGTAACCATGAACTGTTCTCAATAACAGTACAGAAGGGCACAATATTGGGCAGTTTGTTAGTCTGGCATGGTAGCAACAGTAAAATATATACAAGCAGGCACTCCCTTCTCTGTATACCAATTCAAAGTCCAACCAATGTCTCACAATATTTTTCAATTTTCAGCATGACCCCCTTCTTCGCGAGGAAGCATGCTCTGACAAGCTAAGTTAAGTTACACATGTAATGGCCAAATTGGGGGAAATTACTAGCTAAACAAGTTTAAGCGCACACACATGCTGGCTACAAGAGAAATGATAGGGTTAAAAGACCAACAAACAAACTCATGTAAAACTGCCTCAGTTTCAGGTCTAGATTGTTCAATTCCACTTTCCACTCACGAAACCACTCTCAGTTCGATCGAACGAAAGATCAATAGTGGCCAAAACTGAAGAAAAAACTGAATAAAAGCATGACTTGCATACAGAGCACATACCAAGCAGCGGCCTAAAATAGCAAGCATCAAATTAGTAGCAGTATCAAACTGGAAAAAGTACATCCATCGATTTCTAAGAATCGGTAGCATTACCAAATTATCTACTAGCACTAAGCAGCAAGCAGCAAGCAGCAAAAGGGCACTGATTTAGTACCATTGACAGTTCATAGCAGCAAAAATCTGAGACGTACTAACACGAGCTATCAATCACAGTAGCAAAACAAATCCATTCGTCCATCTATTCAATATGCAACAGCAACATCCACCCATCCGGCTAACAAACAGAGGAGTGGGGAACAGGGAGGTGGCCAGGCAGGGCCTAGCACTGGCGATGCTGAGAGGAAGGGGCCGGCGAGGCAGAATCGCCCTGGCGGCGGCGCGGATCCTCCCTCGAAGGCTCGAACCCTAGCCGCTGTGGGAGGGAGGAGCGGGGTGGCAAAGGAGATGACTGTGGGGGCGTGGGGACTGCGGAGCAGGAGGAGGATCCCGACGAGGTGGACGGGGCGGCGTCCGGGCCGCCGGTGACGAGGGGAGGAAGGGGAGAGGGAGGCGGTGGGGGCGAGGTGGAGGGAGGGAGAGGGAACTGGCGAGGGGGAGAGGGAAGGGGGGATCGGGCGAAGGGGGAGAGGGAAGGGGGGATCGGGCACAATACTAATGGCCCACCACCCCTCGGTGCGCCATAAGTACATCCATACTAATGGCGCACCTCACCGTGGTGCGCCATTAGTACTTTTTTTTTCTTATAGCAATGGCACAATACTAATGGCGCACCACCCCTCGGTGCGCCATAAGTACATCCATACTAATGGCGCACCTCACCGTGGTGCGCCATTAGTATTTTTTTATAAGACAGTAATAATTTTTTAAACTTGTTTAAATCATAACAGTAATATTTTTTTATAAGACAGTAACAGTAATATTTTTTTATAAGACAGTAATAATTTTTTAAAAAATATCATCAAACAGTAATGCCGGTGGAGCGGGGGAGGGTGCGCGGGGTGCGGGGGGTCGGCGGCGGCGGTTGAGTAGGGGCGGGGTGCGGGGGGTCGGCGGCGGTGGTTGAGTAGGGGAGGGGTGCGGGGGGTCGGCGGCGGCGGTTGAGTAGGGGAGGGGTGCGGGGGGTCGGCGGCGGTTGAGTAGGGGAATCGAGGGTGCGGGGGGTCGGCGGCGGCGGCCGGTGGACCGGGGGGTGCTCGGCGGCGAGGGGGACCGGATCTGGCGAGGTGGGATAGCGATCGAGATGGAGGGGGATCGAGATCGAGTGTCCATGAAATTTAAAAATATTCATGATAGTTCAAAAAGTGCCCATGAAATACAATCGAGAAATGAAGGCTACGATTTAAATACAATCGATCTTAGCTAGCTATCTGTTCACAATCTTCTTGCCCTTCTTTTTCGCAAATGGAGTTCTTCTGTGGAACGGACGTCCTTTAGGTAGGGTGGTCCTGCTTCTTCTTGTGGTGTATGCTGCTACTTCATCATCGTCGTCATGTTCGATCCTCGGGTCGCCGTACTTGTCGAAGTCTTGCTCATTGGCTACTCCATCCATTCCGATGATCTTCCTTTTGCCTCTCATCACGACAACACGACTGGGCTTTGACGGGTCGGTAATGAAGAAGCATTGGTCCACTTGGGAAGCCAGTACCCATGGCTCATTTTTCGCGGTGACGTTTGCGCCCGCGGTCTTGGATTTGGCTTCGGGTATAACCATGGTGGTGAAATACCGGTCTTCTTTTAGGACGCTCTTGGCCCATCTGACACGGAACATCGGGACCTTCTCTCCAGCGTAGCTCAGCTCCCAGATCTCCTCGATCCTTCCGTAGTATCTGTCCTTGTCGTTACCGGTGTAGGATTCCATCGTTACCCCGGAGTTCTGATAACCATCGCTCTTCATGTCCTTGGCCTCGGTGTAGAATGTGTAGCCGTTGATATCGTACGCCTCATAGGTCATCAGGTTGTGCTCGGCGCCCTGTGACAAGGCGAATATGAGTTGTTCTTCCGCGGAAGAATCCTCATGTAAAGGGTACGACAGAAGCTTCTGCTTGAACCAACGCGTGAAACATGAGTTGTGCTCTTTGAGTATATCTCCGTCCGTCCTCTGTTGGCCTCGGTCATTGTACGTCTTCTTAATAAAGGTTTTGTGCTGTACCACCCAAGGATCGACCACGTCTATGTGTTGTAGCGCGACTAGGTTTGCTCTTTCAAAGTCGGCGAGTCGACCCTCGAAGTCGACATGCATTTCGCGACGACCCTCACGGTGACCCCATCCAGCGAGCCTGCCGAGGTGCCTGTTGACGGGCAGACCAACGGGGTTCTCGATGCCTAGATAATTCGTGCAGTAGGAGATGCACTCTTCGGTCAGAAAGCCCCTGGCTATGCTTCCCTCTGGACGTGACATGTTGCGAACGTATCCTTTGATGACACCATTCATCCTTTCGAACGGCATCATGCTGTGCAGGAACGTCGGCCCGAGTTGGATGATATCGTCCACGATATGGACCAGCAGATGCACCATAACATCGAAGAATGCGGGCGGGAAGTACATCTCAAGCTCGCATAGTATCACCACGATCTCTTCCTGTAGCCTTCTGAGTTGCCTCACGCCAACAGACTTCCGAGAGATGACGTCGAAAAAGTTGCATAGGCCAAATAGGGTTTCACGGACGTGCGCGTCCATGATCCCACAGATTGCAACTGGAAGTATTTGCGTCATCAGCATGTGACAGTCGTGAGACTTCATCCCGCTGAACTTCAGCTTCGCTGGGTCTAGGTATCTGCTTATCTTCCCAGCGTAACCGTAAGGAAGTTTTACTCCTACGAGGCAGGTGAAAAACTGCTCGATCTCCTCCTGACTTAGAGTGAAGCACGCGGGAGGGTAGTCATTTCCGGTCTTCTTGGCCTTCTTGCCTTTGCGACGACTTTTCGTGTCCTGCTTCGCCTCATCATCATCATCATCATCATCATCATGATCATCATATATAGCGTGAAGCTCCTGCCTGATGCCCATTGATTTCAAGTCTGCCCTTGCTTTCGGCCCATCTTTGGTCCTCTCTGGCATGTTGAGCAGGGTACCAAGCAGACTCTCGCACACGTTCTTCGTGATATGCATGACATCAAGGCTGTGAGGCACACGGTGGATCTTCCAGTACGGCAAGTCCCAGAAAACAGACCTCGTTTTCCATACCTTCAGCAGCGGCTCTGGCGCCTTTCGCTTCTTTCCCGGCTCTGGCGCCTTTTGCTTCTTTCCCGGCAGTGGGCAGTCTTTCCAATTTTTCAACAGCTCGTCTATTTCCTCGCCGCTCCTCGTACGCGGGCGTCCTCGGGGTTCGGTTTCACCATCGAACAGATCCTTGCGTTTTCTCCACGGGTCATCGTCGCGAAGCCACCTTCGATGTCCCATGAACACGGTTTTCGAAGACCCGGGATCTCTATCTAGCTGGCGATACGTTGTGTCATCCATGCACCTGACGCATCCAGAAAATCCGTGGACCACCTGCCCCGCGACATATCCGTAACCGAGATAGTCGTGCACCGTCGTGAGCAGCGCGGCTCTCATAGGGAAATATTCTTTTTCTGCGGCGTCCCACGTATTGGCTGGCGTTTTCCACAGCGTGTCAAGCTCCTCTTTCAGCAGCCCCAGATACAGATTGATGTCGTTCCCTGGTTGTTTCGGTCCTTCAATTAGCATACTCATGTGAATGTACTTCCTCTTCATGCACAACCAGGGGGGAAGGTTGTACATCCACACAAACACAGGCCAGGTGCTATGTGTGCTTCTCTGGCTGCCAAACGGATTGACTCCATCGGTGCTCGCGCCCAGCACGATGTTCCTTGGATCGTTCCCAAATTCTGGGTCTTCGAAGTTCAACGCTTGCCACTGGCTCGCATCCTTAGGGTGACTCAGCATCTTGTCTTTTTTATCTATCTCCGGATCATTTGCGTCATCTTCTCGCTTCTTCTCCTCCCTATCCGCGTGCCAACGCAGGAGCTTTGCTACCTTAGGGTCCGCGAAATACCGCTGCAGACGAGGAGTGATCGGAAAGTACCACACCACTTTTCGAGGAGCTTTCTTCCTCTTCTTGTATCGAGTGACGCCGCACACCGGACATATGGTAGACTCCGCGTGCTCGTCCCGATAAATGATGCAATTGTTCATGCACACATGGTATTTCACGTGCGGTAAATCCAGAGGACACACGATTTTCTTCGCCTCCTCCAAACTGGTCGGGCACTTGTTCCCCTCGGGAAGACGTTCGTGCCAGAATGACATGTTCTCGTCGAAGCATGCGTCGGTCATTTTGTGTTTTACCTTCATCTCCAGAGCCATGAGCGTTACTTTCAGGCGGGTATCCTCGGGCCTGCATCCTTCATACAATGGAGTAACCGCGTCTAACTCAAGTTGATCCATCTTGGCTTTCTCTCGGGCGGCAGCTCTTGCGTTATCCGTCTGCTTGAGAAGCAGCTCTTGAATATGAGGGTCCTGCACCCAGCCCATCGATGGTCCAGCGTCGTCTGCTCCGCCGGCATCATCATCTTCATGATCATGCCCGTCGTCTGCTCCGGCATCTTCCTCATCATCATGTCCTGCATCTTCTACATGATGACTGTGTACAGCATCACCGTCGTGATCATCTCCTGGGGATTCTTCGTCTTCTCGCCCGCCCGAGCCGCGGTGGTTGTCTTGCTGCCCTTCCTCATTTCTTGCCCGGCCCCCATGGACGACTTCGTAGTCATCTTCATCACCTTGCCACCGATAGCCATCCATGAAACCACGCAAGAGCAGGTGGTCCCGCACCTGCCCGGATTCCGGGTCCGCAATAAGGCTCTTCAGCTTGCATCTTCGACACGGACATCTTATCTCCGTCTCGTTCTTTTGAAGCATCTCGGCCTTCGCGGACCTCAAAAACCTATTCACGATGCCTTCGGTCATCATGCGGACCATGGTCGCCTGCGGGGTAGAGCAAAACGATATTTTAGAACCAAGAAAAAATTTGGCATGACTTTCCCTAAAAATAGGACCAAAAAGAATGCTTAATGCCAAAATTCTCGCCGAAACGGAAATGAATCAACATTCCGGCAAAATATTGGCAACTATCGAATTTCAAATACCGGTACACCTCCAAACACAAACACATATGCAACACCACAAACATATGCAACACCACGAACATACATAGATCTAGCTAGGCCATAAAAAGTGCATGTGCACATTGTTGTAGGGAGAACAACATAAATATAGCTTCCCCCTTACTTACCTATCAAAACAAGGTAATTTAACCACTTAAATTGAATGAATCTATGGTGGAAATGAGGTGAAAAAGAGGAGGCACCCGAGACAAGGAGGAGGTGGAGAGAATGAAGTGGGGAGAAAGTGAGTGTGGGTAGGAGAGGCTGTCCAAAATATCTTGTTGCTGCCCACTTACTAATGGCGCACCAACTCTAAATGCGCCATTAGTAATCCAGGTTACTAATGGCGCACCTCCTGGTGGTGCGCCATTAGTAGTTTTGCAAAAAAAATACTAATGGCGCACTGTCCACAGTGCGCCATTACTAGTTTAAACTAGTAATGGCGCACGGTGGAACAGTGCGCCATTAGTAGTTTTGCAAAAAAGGGAATAAAAAATATAATAAAAAAACAACATTAGTGGCGCACTTTCCGGCAGGTGCGCCATTACTAGTTACAACTAGTAATGGCGAACTGTGTCTGGATGCGCCATTAGTATGTTTGGACAGGCGCACTAGTTAAAAATTTTTTTGATACTAATGGCGCACCCGGGGCCAGGTGCGCCATTAGTAGTTTCAACTCTAATGGCGTATCAGAAGGTGGTGCGCCATTAGTATATACTAATGGCGCACCGCCTGTCTGGTGCGCCATTAGTGTCAATCCCATCTATAGCCCCTTTTCTAGTAGTGAGGGCCTGGCCAGCGGTGGGAGTAGTAGGGGGTGGTGAGGCATCCAAGGCAGCACAGCCAGCCATGGGAGGCAGGAGCATGCGGCACGACCGGCGCTGCTTTGGGCGGCTGGAGCAAGAAGACCAGAGGTTGAAGAAGCACTATGGCCGTTGGATGGACATCGTATGGTCACTTGAGCTAGAATCGTTCATATTGACTAAGTTGACAAAGCACTCCATCCCCGTCAACTTAGTAGGCCCACAAGTCAGCCACCCACCAAGGTGAGTCCCAACTAGCAGGGGGAGTATTCATTTTTTTGTGCGTAATAAGGAGGCACTTCTGGTGGGTCTGAGCTGATAGCGGGGGGAACGTTTTTTTCATGAAATACGATGGCCCGTCTGGTGGGTCCCAATAGTCAGGGGAAATGTTTTTTTGCCAAATATGGTGGCCCATCCGGTGGGTCCCTGCTGTCAGGTGGAGGAATAATTATTTTCCGCGTGATAAGGAGGCACTTCCTTGTGGCTGCGGTGGACACAACTGCCAGCCTCTCCACGTACAGTACTCTTCCGATGGAAGTTGTTCCTTGACCATGTTGACCACGCCACGCCGAGAGCACCAGGGGGGTGGCCAACAGCGAGGCCTAGGAAGGGGATGATGCGGAGGCAGGGAAGACGCAGCAGTGGATGCCCACGCGTAGAGGAGTATGAGGGTTCATTGGTTCGCAGCGGTGTGAGGCTGCCGTCGCCGCAAAATAACAGGGGGTGTGGGTGACTAGAGGGATGGCCTGGCCAGCGGTGGGAGTAGTAGGGGGCGGTGAGGCCTCTGCCGCATCGCAGCTGGCCACGGGAGGCAGGAGCACGAGGCATGACCGGCGCTGGCTTGGGCGGCTGTAGCAAGAAGACCAGAGGTTGAAGAAGCACTACGGCCGTTGGATGGACATGGTACGGTCAGTGGAGCTAGAACCGTGCATATTGACTAAGTTGACAAAGCCCTCCGTCCCCGTCAACTTAGTAGGCCCACAAGTCAGCCTGCCACTATACTGGGTCCCAGCTAGTAGGGGGAGTATTCATTTTTTTGTGCGTAATAAGGAGGCACTTCCTTGCGTGCGAACATATAGCTCGTGGGTCCAAGCTGTCAGCGACAGTAATGTTTTTTCATGAAATACAGAGACCCTTTTGGTGGGTCCCAGATGTCAGGTGGAGGAATCATTATTTTGCGCGTAATAAGGAGGCATTTTCTTGCGTGCGGCCATGGACCCAGCTGTCAGCCTCTCCATGTACAATCCACTTCAGATGCATGTTGGTCGTTGACCACGTTGACCAAGCCACGCCGAGAGCACCAGGGCGGTGGACGATGGCGAGGCCTAGGAAGGGAACAACACGGAGGCAGGGAAGACTCGGCAGTTGTTTCCCATGCGGAGGGGAGTACGACTGTGCGAGGGTTTACTGGTTCGTCTGCCGTTGCCGGAGAATAATAGCAGGTGTGGGTGAGTAGAGGGATGGCTAGGCCAGCGATGGGAGTACGGTGGGGCGGTGAGGCGTGCGCAGCAGCACTACCGACTGCGGAGAGGAGAGAGCAGATAGTCCCGCTGGCACTTGTTTGAGCGGCTGGAGTAGGAAGAGCAGAGATTGAAGAAGCACGACGGCCGTTGGATGGACATCCAACAGTCACTGCTTGTGCGTCAACCTTTATTTTTAGGAAAGCCTCTAATCTGTGGAAAACATCATACAACCCATCTGCCATTATTTCTAATAATTTACAGCCCATTTGCTAATTCTTAAGGTTTCTTTGGAGCCCGTATTCTTTTTGTTAGCATTACATCCCATATTGTGGCCACGGTTAAAAAATTATACGAAAATTTGCATATTTGGGTGCGGTCCGAACTGTTTTTAATCCCGAAATTTCGATATATATATATATATATATCGAGCAAAAATCCCGCTATTTCCTCTTGAATTGCTTCTATGCGGTCCTGTGCTAGGAGCTTGTCCCGCACCTCTTTGAACTGTTAAGAAGGAGATCAATATGCATGTGTATTAGTTGTGTGACTAGATATCGATAATGGTGTAAAAATTGTGAATAGTGTTCTGACAATCGATATCGTACCCACTCTTGTCTTTGAGATTTGCTCCTTTCGAACGCCATCATGCGAATGTTCTCGCAAACGTAGTATGCACATAGATCATTCCCCAGCGCCTGCTTCAGGGCCTTTACGAGAATGGAATTTGATCAGATAATAATTAATCAAGCATGATAATTAAAGAGATGGCAGCTAGCTAGTACTACTTAATTACTTACCTTGGGTCGATACCATTTTAGATTTTGTTTCCATGGGCCTAGAGTGGCCCTGATGAACTTTGCCCAAGCCCTGCCCGCCGACAAAGAAAATGAATAAATGGGTTATTAAATAGTTGTTATCAGGAAATGATGAACTAATTAAATAGGCCGAGATATAGTTAATAATGATTGAAATTACCTGTTGACTATCCCCTTCACGATGGTGTAGTCACTTGCTTTCTTAAGTAGTGAGTCTAGTACTTCAACTGTTCCTTCATCAACTTTAATGATTAACAAGATCCAGTGAAATCTGCATGCACACACATTTGCATTTCTTAATTAAGCAGGCATATGTACGCAAAAACATGTAGCTAGCTAGTAGGGAAAAACAGAATTTGTAGTACAAGACAGTGTGACTCACTGGAAGTTGTAAGGAAGTAGTATATCTTCATTGTATTTGAGTTCCTTGAAGAACTGTAGCATGCTTTCCTCTACACTTTTTTCGTGATATGGATCTATTTGCCATGTGTATTCATTAATGGTATTTGGGTCAACGAACCCAATGCCATAGCGTCCACCTTTTTTCATTTCATAAATCTTCATCCTGCATAATACCACAGAAAAGAATATAGTGAGGATAATTATAGGTAATGATTGATCAAAATGATCACTACAGCTAGCTTGAGACTTAAATTACAGAAAGAAATCACTTACAGACAATAGCGACTGACGATAGATTTGTCGAGTGCGTCTTTATTGTATAGCTGAAATAGTTCTGAATACTTAACGGTCACAGCTTTCTCATGGTAGTAATGATCCTTGTTGACATTCACCATGAGGGACTCTCGATTGGAAATCTTGGTAATGTCCATGTACCATTGACGCAATTCATACATTCTCGTTGGGAGCTTATTGACCTCCTCTGGCTCGACCAAAGGTTGGCCCCGGGCATATTTCCATTTTATTTCCTCCTCTCTAGTCGGAGACATGGGCGCGATATCGAGGAGTTGTCCAACAGTGATACCGATCGATTCAGCCTGCGCAATATGCTCCTCGGTTATTACCACATCGCCCACCCCAGGAACGTTAACGGTTTGCCCACAATAATATTGGGAGCGCCTACTCTCATGTGTTGTTGGCACAACAAGCGGGGGGATTGATTGCGCCGCCTGTTCTCCCAGCTGGGGAATGGTTTTACCACTCCTTTTGCCAGTTGATTTGCTCGAGCTCGAGCTCGCCTCTTTTTGTAGACATGCTCGATTTAACTTCTTGTTGTGGCGCTCATAGTCTGTGTCAACAGGCTTGGGAGCTGGTGCTCTAGCCATATGAATGAAGTGGTCAATCTTTTCCACAGGCACTTTCTCCCATGGAGGCGGTGGCGGTTTCCGTGCGAAATGGGCTTCCACCTCGACCTTCGATATGGCTACGTTTTCCTCCTCGGACTTGTCGTAAGGCCTCTGCGGAAGAGGCGCGAGGCTTCGACAATATTGAAATCGCTTGCCTCCGCCTGTACCTCTAGTACTACCTCGACTTGTACCGCTACGCACCATAGCTGAGGCGGCTCTCTTCCTTGATTGCTGAGGCGGCGAAGACGGCTGATGTGGCTGAGTTGGAGGAGGAGGAGTGGCCTGAAGCTATGCCGGACTTGGAGGAGGAGTGGCCTGAAGCTGTGCCGGACTTGGAGGAGGAGTGGCCTGAAGTTGTGCCGGACTTGGAGGAGGAGTGGCCTGACGCTTTGCCGGACTTGGAGGAGGAGGAGTGGCCTGACGCTATGCCGGACTTGGAGGAGGAGTGGCCTGATGCGTTGGTGGACTTGGAGGAGCGGGAGTCTGCTGACTCGGTGGCGGAGTGTGACGAGGAGTCGGATAACGCGGTGTCAGTGGCCTTCGAAAGATGATGCAATCCTTTCTCCATAGGATTATACGATGGTTGGCCTCTCCTAGTGTGTGCTCATCATCACCTTCAGGAATGTCAAGCTGTAGCCCCGAATATTGGTCCACCACCTCATCAACCAAGACACGAGCATAGCCCGCTGGAATCGGGTTGCAATGGAAGGTTACCTCGGGGGGATTTGTAAAAGCAAGGGCGTCCTCCACCTTCATGGATATGTTCTTCATTTTGAAGTGTAGCTCGCAGTTAGTGTTCTCCATGATGTCATCCACTGGGTAGCTATCCAGCAATGCGTGGCTCGGGGCGGAACCCATGCTGCTTCTCAGCATGGATGAGACGATGCTATCCAATGGTGGATCATTCGCTAGCTGCTGAGACCCCCTTTGCTGGCTAAGTGAGTCGATCTTCTCCTGCTGCCGCTAGAATTTGACTACCAAGTCCGCGTGCGCTGATTCTAGGCCTTGAACGCGTTCATAGTATAGCTTCCTCTGGTCCTCCTCCATCTTCCTCTTCTTCTCCTCCGCAATCTTCTTTCTCGCACGGGTTCTGTAGTCGGTGTTCCAGTCCGAAAACCCCTCATACCACGGAATAGCGCCCATGCCTCGTGTTCTTCCCGGGTGTTCAGGATTTTCCAGGGCACGCGTAAGCTCATCGTTCTCTCTGTTGGGCTCGAACAACCCCGATCGAGCGTCTTCTATTGCAACAAGTATCTTATCTTCGGCTCCGTCCAGACATGCCTTCTTCGAAACTTTGCCTGTCTTCGGGTCCAACTCCCCCCATGTGCATAGAACCAAGTCCTGTACCTGGGGGGGGGGGGGCAGCTCAATGTTTCTGGAGTGACACCTGCATCCAGCATCTCTTTCTCAGACTTATCCCACTTAGGCATTCCCACTGCATAGCCACCTGGCCCCAGCTTATGGAACTTATCCTTTTTTGCGGCATTGGCCTTGTTTATTCTCGACCGTTCCTTAGATAATTCCGAATCCTTGAATTTCACGAAATCGTCCCAATGAGCACTTTGGTTCTCTAGTGTTCCCTCGAATACTGGAGTCTTCCTTCCTCCGTTGACGTACTTGGCCCATTCACGAATCATGTGGTTCTTGAATGCAACCGCCATCTTCCTAAGAGCAGCGTCCTTGACTTTCTCGACATCTGCGTCTGTGAAATGATCTGGCAGGGGAAATGTTCCATGAGCGTTTCCCAAAGCAAATGTTTTTGTCTATCATCGACAAAAGTAACTCCTGGATGTGGCTTTGCTGGCTCTCTCCATTCTTGAAGGGAGATCGGGAGTTGGTCCTTCACAAGAACTCTGCACTGACGAATGAACTTGTCCACAATCTTCTTAGGCGCTAATGGTTCTCCATTAGGTCTGATTGCCTCGATATTGTACTTTACGCCCTCCTTCAACTTTTTGTTCGGGCCTCGTTTCGTCCTGTTGCCTGAAGATTTGCTCGATCCGGATGGCTGAAAGAAGAAAGATCGATTCGTTAATATATCTTCAAGTCATTTAAAACATGTGATGATCACCAGATGCCTGCTTATATAAATATATATACCTCGCCGGTCTTTGTTGTTTGAAGATCAAAATTTTCTTCGTCATGTTCATAGTTCATGACTTCATCAATTCGGTCGTCGCGATCGAATATCATATCACCCTCCCCGTTGTTGTTTAGATATTTGGAGCCGTCATAATCTTCTTCATTCTGATCATCATCTGGCCCGCGAGGATTGCGTATGATATTGAACAGGGCCTCTTCTCCCTCTCTGCCGGTATTGTCCGCCATAGGTTTTGTTTAACTAATCCAAAAGAAATATATTCAAATTACAATGCATGGATGCAATCAATTAATAAGGAAAAATTGAATCAATCATAGTACATAATAAGCATCATCGAATATAATCTCTAATACATCGTCTCGAATAATAGATATAATCTCGAATACATCGTCTCGAATAATAGATATAATCTTGAATACATCGTCTCGAATAATAGATATAATCTCGAATACATCGTCTCGAATAATAGATATAATCTCGAATATGTCGTCTCGAATAATATATAATCTCGAATACATCGTCTCGAATGCTATATAACTAACTATTTCTATAACTAAAAAAAGAAAAATTTCTAACATTTTTATAACTATTTATATAACTAAAAAACTAAAAAAATGTATGTGTGTGTGTGCTCACCGGCGAGGCGAGAGGTGACGGGGGGCAGCGACGGGGATGGCGACGGGCATGGCGACGACGGGGAAGGTGACGACGGGGACAGGGACGGGGCGGCGACGATGGGGACGGGGACATACGGGCCGGGGCGGCGACGATGGGGACGGGGCGGCGAT